>NW_026901468.1:0-1110 GCF_033783945.1 Neopsephotus bourkii
CACCGGGTACTCAGAGCACTGGGTAGTGAGAGTACCGCGTACTGAGAGCACAGCGTATGGAGAGCACCGGGTACTGAGAGCACGGGGTACTGAGAGCACTGCGTTCTGAGAGCACCGGGTACTGGAAGCACTGGGTACTGAGAGCACCTGGCACTGAGAGCACGGGGTACTGAGAGCACTGGGTACTAAGAGAACTGGGTAGTAAGAGCATCGGGTACTGAGAGCAGCGCGTACTGAGAGCACCGGGTACTGAGAGCATCCGGTACTGAGAGCACCGGGTAGTGAGAGCACCGGGTACTGAGAACAGTGGGTACTGAGAGCAACGCGTGTGAGAGCACTGGGTACTGAGAGCACTTGGTACTGAGAGCACGGGGTACTGAGAGCACTGGGTACTGAGAGCACCACGTACGGAGAGCACCGCGTACTGAAAGTAACGGGTAGTGAGAGCACTGGGTAGTAAGAGCCCCGGGTACTGGGAGGACTGGGTACAGAGAGCACCACGTACTGAAAGTAACGGGTAGTGAGAGCACTGGGTACTGAGAGCACCGCGTATGGAAAGCACCGGATACTGAGAGCACCGGGTACTGAGAGCACTGGGTGATGAGAGCACCGGGTACCGAGAGCACTGGGTACTGAGAGCACCGGGCACTGAGAGCACCAGGAACTGAGAGCACCGGGCAGGGAGAGCACCGGGTACTGATAGCATTGGGTACTGAGAGCACCGCGTGCTGAGACCACCGGGTACTCAGAGCACTGGGTAGTGAGAGTACCGCGTACTGAGAGCACAGCGAATGGAGAGCACCGGGTACTGAGAGCACGGGGTACTGAGAGCACTGCGTTCTGAGAGCACCGGGTACTGGAAGCACTGGGTACTGAGAGCACCTGGCACTGAGAGCACGGGGTACTGAGAGCACTGGGTACTAAGAGCACTGGGTAGTAAGAGCATCGGGTACTGAGAGCAGCGCGTACTGAGAGCACCAGGTACTGAGAGCATCCGGTACTGAGAGCACCGGGTAGTGAGAGCACCGGGTACTGAGAACAGTGGGTACTGAGAGCAACGCGAACTAAGAGCACAGGGTACAAGAGCACTGGGTACTGAGAGCAAGGTGC
>NW_026901469.1:0-110756 GCF_033783945.1 Neopsephotus bourkii
GTGATTTGTATTGTACATTAGTTGCTAGACTGTTCTTATCTCAGCCCGTGGGAGTTGCATTCCTTCAATTCTCCTCTCCATCCCTCCAGGAGTGGGGAGGGTGCAGCCCATGGAAGGGGTGGAGCAGCCCCTGGGAGGGGGTGGGATGAATGTGGGCCTCGATTGCTTCCAGCCTGGCACCACTCACTGGGAGTAAGTGCACAAGCTGTCTTGGTTGGGGTTAAACCACGACAGTTTCTTTTTGGCGCCCAACGTGGGGCTCGAAGGGGTTGAGATAACAACAGATCTGACCGGATTAATAGTCACTCATCACAATGCTGATTTATTGGCTCTCAAAGTTGTTCCTCTTGATCTCACAGATTCAGAACGTTGTAACTTACTTAGATCTGGTATTTGCTGTATTAGTGTTTTTCAAGTGTGGGGCTTGGGCTAAAGTTCTTGTCTCGTTGTACTTTATGATAATGACTTGTAACACAATAGAATTATTGATCATGAAACTTACCTGGCTTATGTTCCCAGTATGGTCACCACCTTTATACTTTGGGAGGTATATAATAGAAGTGCTTAGCAACTACACATATTCTTTCTCCTTCTCGGGTGGTCAACCTGTGAAGGAGGCATTCTTTTACCCTCCCAGTCCTCCCCCCAGAGCATTTATAGCATCATTTGAGAGTTTTGAATGGCCTCTTAATGCTGTTGAGTCTTGTTTGCTGATTGTGATGGAGATCACCATGTTGGCACGTATACAGAGTGTATTTTGCCCACAGCTATTTCATCTGTTTTCAAAAGTTAAGCAGTCAGGTTTGGGTCTTGTCTGGGGTTAAACGACGAAGTAGGAGGACCAAGAGATTTTCTCTGAGGCTGGACAGCCATGAGTGGCAGGGTGTGTGGGACAGTATGGGCAAGTATCTAGGTCAGTGGGCCCCTCCAGTACTTTGGAATTTCACCACCAAACAACTGCAAAATCCAGAAGAATTAGTAAAACACTTAAATGAGGTATGTGGTCATTCTGGCCATACCAGAGACGGACAAATCATGGCAACGTGCTGGGGCTTGGCCTATGCTTACAGGGCTATGTTCAATGCTTTCCAGCACCTTCAAAAGGGAAAAAATGTCCCTGGATCTGAGGGCAAAGCAACAGTCAGTACAGTTACTGCAGCTCCAAGTACAGCAGCTACACCACCCCCAGCAACAAGTACAGTCGCTACTCAAACTTTGGCTGCAGCAGATAGCACAGATATCCCAGCGGCAAGTATAGCAGCTACTCAAACTTCGACTGCAAGACAGCGCAGCTATCTCAGCTCCAAGTACAGCAGCCACATCACCCCCAGCAACAAGTACAGTCGCTACTCAAACCACAGTGATAATCACTGCAACTAAACCAGAGGACCAATTCGTATCAATATCGGTTGCCCCTGTACGCAAGAGAAAAAGCAAAAAGGAGGCAGGAAGGTTAAAGTAAGATGAAGAAACAATGTGTTCACTACTCAATCCAGAACCTGATCAGGAGTCATCGTCACATGATGAAGAAGAAGGAGAGGTGACTTCTCGACTTCGGACCTCAACCGAGCTACGGAATATGTAAAAAGATTTTACCCATCAACCAGGGGAGCACATCATCACCTGGTTGCTCCGATGCTGAGACAATGGGGCCGATGGTCATGAACTAGAAGGTACAGAAGCCAAGCAGCTGGGATCACTTGCTAGAGAAGGGGGAATTGACAAAGCAATTGCAAGAGAGAAAAAGTCCCTCAGTCTGTGGAGGCGGCTCTTGGCAGCTGTCAAAGAAAGGTTTCCATACAAGGACGATGTTATGAGTCGTTCGGCCAAGTGGACTACTATAGACAAAGGTGTCCAGTCTCTGAGAGAATCAGCCATCGTAGAGATGATCTATCACATCAAGCCGAATAACGGGAATATACACATAGATCCAGATGAAGTCGAATGTACGTGACCCATGTGGCAAAAACTTACACGGAATGCACCATCATCATATGCCCATTCATTGGCAACAGTAACCTGGAATGACATAGTACCACAAACAGTGGATGAAATGGTTCATAAACTCCGCAAGTTCGAAGACAATCTCACCGCTTCCATCATCTCAGCTGTGGAAAAACTGTTCCAGGATCTCAAACAATTGAGGGACGATATAACTGACTTCTCCAACTCCTCACGTGTACCAACACACGTTTCAGCTATTAACAAAAGGCGTCCCACTGTTCGAGAGAGGAGATACAAGAGGTATACGCCGCGGTCTACCCTATGGTTTTACCTGCGGGATCACAGAGAAGACATGACAAAGTGGGATGGAAAACCTACTTCAGTTTTGGAGGAACAGGTGAGTGAACTGAAAAGAGGAGCAAAGGCCAAGACTGATCGTCCCATGAGAGCTACGTCTTCAGTCTCTGGTGAGCAGTTTCCCAGGTGGAGTAGAAGAGCTGATTTTACTCCAGCTCCTGTGATAAAGAAGAATAATCCTTTTCCACATGACTTAAGCGTCCAATCCTGTGATGACTGTTAGAGGGGCCCTGACTCCAGCCAGGTGGAGGTAGGGGACAATCGGATTTACTGGACTGTGTGGATCAGATGGCCTGGCACATCAGTCCCACAGAAGTATAAGGCTCTAGTAGATACCGGTGCACAGTGTACCCTGATGCCATCGAGCTGTCAAGGGGTGGAACCCATCTATATTTCTGGAGTGACAGGAGGATCCCAAGAGTTGACTGTACTGGAGGCTGAAATCAGCCTGACTGGGAGAGAATGGCAAAAGCACCCTATTGTGACTGGCCCAGAGGCTCCATGCATCCTTGGCATAGACTACCTCAAGAGAGGGTACTTCAAAGACCCAAAAGGGTACCGATGGGCTTTTGGTATTGCTGCTTTGGAGACTGAAGAAATTGAGCAGCTGTCCACCTTGCCTGGTCTCTCAGAGGATCCTTCTGTTGTGGGGCTGCTGAAAGTCGAAGAACAACAAGTGCCAATTGCGACCACAACAGTGCACCGGCGGCAATATCGCACCAACCGAGACTCCCTGATTCCTATCCATCAGCTGATCCGTAGACTGGAGAGTCAGGGAGTGATCAGCAGGACCCGCTCGCCCTTTAATAGCTCCATATGGCCAGTGCAAAAGTCTAACGGAGAGTGGAGACTAACAATAGACTATTGTGGCCTGAATGAAGTCACACCACCATTGAGTGCTGCCGTACCAGACATGCTAGAACTTCAGTATGAACTGGAGCCAAAGGCAGCCAAGTGGTATGCCACGATTGATATTGCCAATGTGTTTTTCTCAATTCCTTTGGCAACAGAGTGCAGGCCACAGTTTGCTTTTACTTGGAGGGGTGTCCAGTTCACTTGGAACCGACTGCCTCAGGGCTGGACACATAGCCCTACCATTTGCCATGGACTGAGCCAGACTGCACTGGAACAGGGTCAAGCCCCAGAACACCTGCAATACATTGATGACATTATAGTGTGGGGCGATACAGCAGAAGAAGTCTTTGAGAAAGGGAGGAAAATAATCCAAATCCTGCTGAAAGCCGGTTTTGCCATAAAACGAAGTAAGGTCAAGGGACCTGCACAGGAGATTCAATTTCTGGGAATAAAATGGCAAGATGGACGTAGACAGGTCCCCACAGATATAATCAACAAGATAACAGCAATGTCTCCACCAACTAATAAGAAAGAAACACAAGCTTTCTTGGGTGCAGTGGGGTTCTGGAGACTGCACATCCCAAATTACAGTTTGATTGTAAGACCTCTCTATTATGTGACCCGTAAGAAGAATGATTTTAAATGGGGACCTGAGCAACAACAAGCCTTTGAGCAAATTAAATGCGAGATAGTACATGCACTGGCCCTTGGACCAGTTCGGACTGGGCCAGATGTAAAAAATGTATTGTACACCGTAGCTGGGGAGAATGGCCCTACCTGGAGCCTCTGGCAGAAAGCTCCAGGAGAGACTTGAGGTCAACCCCTTGGTTTTTGGAGTCGGGGATACAAAGGATCTGAGGCAAGCTATACCCCAACTGAGAAAGAGATACTGGCAGCCTATGAAGGGGTTCGAGCTGCTTCGGAAGTGATTGGCACCGAAGCACAGCTCCTCCTGGCACCCCGGTTGCCCGTGCTGGGCTGGATGTTCAAAGGCAGGGTCTCCTCTACGCATCACGCAACTGATGCTACATGGAGTAAATGGGCTGCACTAATTACACAACGAGCTCGAATAGGAAATCCCAGTCGTCCAGGCATTCTAGAAGTCATCATGGACTGCCCAGAGAGCAAAGATTTCGGAATGTCACCAGAGGAGGAGGTGATGCGTGCTAAAGAGGCCCCACCATATAATCAGCTGTCAGAAAGTGAAAAGCAGTATGCCTTGTTTACTGATGGGTCCTGCCGTATTGTGGGAAAACATCGGAGATGGAAGTCAGCTGTATGGAATCCTCAATGACAAGTTGCAGAAACTGCTGAAGGAGAGGGTGAATCGAGTCAGTTTGCTGAGGTGAAAGCCATCCAGCTGGCCCTGGACATTGCTGAACGAGAAAAGTGGCCAGTACTTTATCTCTATACTGACTCATGGATGGTGGCAAATGCCCTGTGGGGGTGGTTGCAGCAATGGAAGCAGAGCAACTGGCAACGTAGAGGTAAACCTATCTGGGCTGCTGCACTGTGGAAAGATAGTGCTGCCTGGGTGCAGAACCTGGTGGTGAAGGTACGTCATGTAGATGCTCAAGTACCCAAGAGTCGGGCCACTGAGGAACACCAGAACAACCAACAAGTGGATAAAGCTGCTAAGATTGAAGTGGCTCAGACGGACTTAGATTGGCAACATAAAAGTGAATTATTTTTGGCCCGGTGGGCCCATGACACTTCAGGCCATCAGGGCAGAGATGCAACATATAGATGGGCCCGTGATCGAGGGGTGGACTTAACAATGGACACTATTGCCCAGGTTATTCATGAGTGTGAAACATGTGCTGCCATTAAACAAGCCAAACGGTTAAAACCTCTTTGGTATGGAGGACAATGGCTGAAGTATAAATATGGGGAGGCCTGGCAGATTGACTATATCACACTGCCACCAACCCGCCAAGGTAAGCGCCATGTGCTTACCATGGTGGAAGCAACCACCGGATGGCTGGAAACGTACGCTGTGCCCCACGCCACTGCCCGGAACACTATCCTGGGCCTTGAGAAACACATTTTGTGGCGACACGGCACCCCAGAGAGAACTGAGTAAGACAGTGGGACTCATTTCCAGAATAACCTTATAGACACTTGGGCCAAAGAGCATGGCATTGAGTGGGTATATCACATCCTTACCATGCACCAGCCTCTGGGAAAATCGAAACGTACAATGGGCTGTTAAAAACTACACTGAGAGCAATGGGTGGGGGAACTTTCAAGCATTGGGATACACACTTACCAAAGGCCACCTGGTTGGTCAACACCAGAGGATCTGCCAACCGAGCTGGCCCAGCCCAATAGGAACTTTTACATATTGTAGAGGGGGACAAAGTTCCTGTGGTGCATATGAAGAATTTGCTGGGGAAGACAGTCTGGGTTATTCCTGCTTCAGGTAAAGGCAAACTCACTTGTGGGATTGCTTTTGCTCAGGGACCAGGATATACTTGGCGGGTAATGTGGGAAGATGGGGAAGTCCGATGTGTACCTCAAGGGGATTTAATTTTAGGGGAAAACAGCCAATGAACTTAATTGTATGTTGTTGCCTGCTGTGTAATACTTTAATAGCCCATCAACCAGATGTCTTCAGGCCACGAGCGACTAGCCCTGTCTTCCCTTCAACCATCATCCCAACAGAAAGTGAACTTTGACAAAACCAGACAAGTTCTACAGCAAGGGAATGATCAGCATCAGCAGGCCCAATACTGCACGCGGCCTCTCCTGTTCTGGACTGTTACAAGAGATGGATCCTGACATCATGGACCAGATGGACTCAGCAGCTTTATAGGGACTAGTCTATGCACTAAGATAGAAGTGCACTGAGATCAGAGTGATGGTATTGAAAATGTAGGATCTGAGCATGATGTGAATGGTATGGAATAAGGGGTGGATAATGTCTTGGGTTTAGCAGCACCAGTCATTTTTTTCTCCTTCTTGGTAGCTGGTGCAGTGCTGTGTTTTGACTTTTGGGCTGGGAACAAAGCTGAGAAAAATGTTTTGGTTTGGCCAAGGACTTTGTGAGTCTCATGCTCTGCCAGGGAGGAGAGGAAGCCGGGAGGAAGCAGAGACAGGACACCTGACCCAAAGTGACCAAAGAGGTATTCCATACCACAGCACATCATGCCCAGGGGGGAACTGGGAGGTACCCAGAAGCACAGGGGGTTGGCCGGGTCGGACTGGTGGTTCGGCCCGTGGTATTGTACTCCTTTCCTTTGCTATTTTCTCTTATCATTGTTGTCGTTGGTGGTAGCGGTGGTGATTTGTATTGTACATTAGTTGCTAGACTGTTCTTATCTCAGCCCGTGGGAGTTGCATTCCTTCGATTCTCCTCTCCATCCCTCTGGGAGTGGGAACGGGGGGGGGGCAGCCCATGGGGAAGGGGGGGGGCAGCCCCTGGGGAAGGGGGGGCGGACTAATGTGGGCCTCGATTGCTTCCAGCCTGGCACCACTCACTGGGAGTAAGTGCACAAGCTGTCTTGGTTGGGGTTAAACCACGACATGCCTGAAAGCCACTTTGTGATCCTACAGTTTGTACTGCTAATTTGCACAATAAAATGCAGTGCAAATAGTCCAAAATTATTTGAGTTACACAGTGATTCGGTAGAAATGAATAGAAAAGTCTCTTAGCCGAAAGAAATTGCTGGGTATGGAATAGGGGGCATTGAGGAAGCTATGGGCCTTTTAGACCATGCCCTTCACCAGTTTTCTCTTCCATAGTCCAGCTTCAGCCCAGAGCTATCCCAGAGAACTCACACCTCACTAACAAAGACATAGATTTTCCAGGTGCCTCCACTTTTCCAAGTTACCCTTAGCCATGCTTTGGAAGGTCTCTTCAGCTGAACCAGCGCTACACATTTTGTAATTGCACAGGCAACCTCAGCTTCCATTGATAACAAAACCATGGAAGAAGTATTTCCCTTGCAGCAAAAATATTAGGTGCTCAACATCTTGGAAACAAGACCAGCAAAAGAAAGTTAACCCTGTTAGAAGTTTTCACTTGGAAGGAGCAGCTGGGAGGGGATTCTATATTCTGAGCCCAAAGGATATTGATGTGGATTATGTAAGCTTGTAGATAGTACTCAGAAGACTGGTATGAAAAATAGGAGTTCAGGGGACATCCTGATGCAAAAGAATGGCTAGGGAAGTTATTTCTGTGGAATGGAAAATGGATCTGTACCAGCAATAACTTGGAGGGGAGAGTTTGGCACTAAGAAACATTAAGGAGGGTGATAAATTCTGTTCTTTTACTTTGTCCTTGATTAAGTCTGAGATTTAATGCATAGAAAAAGGCAGCAGTAATTTCTTTCCTTTTTAACCTCTTTTATTCTTTGATCCATCCATGTTCCCCCTACCTAAATACTCTATGAATAATTAGTATATTAGCTTCACCTGAATAAGTTATTTCAGTTTTCAAAAATATTTAGGAAAAATATTATCACCAGAAGCTTTGTAAGCTGCTTGGGTAGTAGCAGCCATTGAGAATGAAGTAGAAAATGTGGCATGACACACGATGTGGCATGGAGACACCTCTCCAAGGCTTGTGTAACCTAAAAGCAGGATGGGGGGATGACCAGATGGTATTTTACTAAATCAGCTGACAAAAATGAAACTCCACTTTAGCCAGTGTAGAAGTGTTACAGTATGAAGCCTGTGTGCAAGCACTGCTTATGTAGTGCTTTTACCACATTTTGCCTTGTGCTGATACTCTTGTCTTCCTTACATTATTCTAATCTCCAAGCTTTTAATGCTTGGGAATCATAGTTCCACATCTAGTTTCACAGCTACAGGTGGGCAGAGAAGCAATTCAGGGCTGCCCTGCAGAGAAGGATTTGGGTGTGTTAGATATAAGAAAGAAGTTCTCTACTGTGAGGGTGGTAAGGCACTGGAACGGCTGCCCAGAAGTGGTAAGTGCTCCATCCTTGTCAGTGTTTGAGGCCAGGCTGGTCAGAGCCTTGGTCAACCTAGTCTAGTGGAAGGTGTCCCTGTCCATGGCAAGGCAGTTAGAACTAGATGATCTTAAGGTCCTTTCCAACGCAAACCATTCAGTGATTCTATGATCTTCCCAGAACAAGAGAAATAGTACTAGCTTTATAAATATTCCTTTGCTTAAGAAAACATACATTTTCTGGCAATACTAAAAACCCTAGCTTCAACTAACAACAGTTAACAGTTAACATTAACAGTTTAACATACTCTTCCATGCTGACTGAAATTGTAGGGGGGGAAGACTACAGTATAAATTAGTCTCTCAGCTATATAGCCGACTCTTTGTTCTTAAATGAAAAGTGAAAGCAATAAGAATATGAACATCCTGCAAGTAACCACAGCTTGTAGGCAGGGTACATGTATTTCAAAGAAGACAAAAAAAAAAAAAGGAGGATGGAGGCAAAACCAAATTTCTGTCAGAACTTCAGTCAGAACTGAAAAGTAGGTGTTCTCTTATTAACAGGTCTTAGCAGGGTCAGCTCACCACCTCCCTTCATCCCTGGCTTGTAGGGCTTTAACTGAAAAACTTAGCAAGGAATAAAAATATTTTTTAGTAATGTTTGAGCTTCCATCTCCAACATCTTCTATTTCATACTAGTCTAACCTGACTAGTAGACCATTTCCTTTGCAATATCCTATTCCTGGAGGTCTAGCAGTTCCGGACAAAAAGTTCATGCTTCTTCTGGATAATTTTATTCATGAAGAAAACAAAGCATCTCCAGATCTGAACATGAGGTTTTTTGACCATTTCACTTACATATGTATTGTGACACAGAGGTTCAGAAAGAGGATATTTCTTCACAGGGGGCTGGGCACAGGTACTCAGGAGTACTCTCTAACCCTTCAGCACCACTTAGAAATCAAGGGGACTGGCACAACACAGGCACTGTAGGGCAATGCACAAGAGAAGTGAATGGATAGTTCTAGTTCAGTAAGTTGTCTTCCTTGCAAGAGCTAAGACAGAGATGGCTTTAGGTCACCTTTTCAATTCCTCAGTCTTTGACTAGCACAGGGATAGGCGGTTTTCCAAAGCAGATTAAAGGAGCTATACATCACCCTCTGCTAAATTTAAGCTTGCGTTCAGCAGTCATGGAAGTAATTGCTGACTACACTCCAAATATGAGCCAAAAAAACTCTGATCTGAATCCAAATTTCCCTGAAGCTTAAAGGTGCTTAGATCCAGCTTTCTGGGCTACATCTAATTCTACACTCCTTTGTTTATTTTCTATAGATTATTAATTCTCTGTTAGATGAGAAATTTACAACAGTAAGTAACAACAGCACAACCTTCCCTGGAGTACTGTGTGTAATGGCCAAGCCATACAAATAAGATATCGCTTAACTAGAAGAGAATCAGAATAGTGATAAAAACAAGGAACTGTTCAGGAAAAAAAAAAAGCTATCATCCAATAAAAAATAGAAAACACCTGAACTGAGAAATAAACTAGTTAAAAAATGAAAGAATTTACAGAATGGGGCACAGCCTGAAGAAAAAGGGCAGGGAGTATCCGGTCTCCTTGTCTTACAGAATGAAAACAAAGGAATCTGAAAGGTAGAAAAAGAGAAAAGAGGATCAGTCATGCAATGTGAAATCAGGCTGGGGAGCTCATTGCCAACATGCCAGGATTCAGACAAGTTTCAAAAGGAGAAATTATACATAACAAAAATATCCAGAATTATAGCAGCTACTTTTTAAAAGATGCATGTACAAGGAAGAATGGAAAGGCAATTGCAGAGGAAAAAATTCTGTTGCATTCAGGCTTAAGTTGGTTTCTAAAAGTTCAGACTATAGGGCTTGCAAGAATATCTCATATCTCCATGATTTCTGGAATTCTCCCAAGATTCCCAGTGCTTCCCAGTGTCAGAGAGGGGACACTAGAACATGTGGATTCCACACTCTACTTACTGAAATGCTGCAACTGATCAGAAAGACTAAATATCTTTCAATGTGGGTTTAGAAGTGTTGAAATATAAGCGATATTTTTTAACCTACAGGGTCTGTCCTCATTTGCATTTCAATGCTATTTTCTTTTACACCAGTTGCTGTCTTGTGGAAAAATTTATGCAACCATGGAAAATACTTGGCTGCTTATTGTGCCCAGAAAGCCCTGCACACAACTGTCCATGACAGTCGTATCATCGACAGTAATGAGAAAAGGCAAGTGAAATAGAAGCAGAACCTTTCTAGCCAGTGGTCCCTAGCCAAAGCCACAGATACTGCCAAATCCCCCCCAGAAGGGAAGCCCTTTACAACCAGAGACATCATCTGAGGAACCAGACCCCAGACAACAGCCAAAACCTATTAGGAACTGCTCTTTGAGACATACAACTTAAAGTAAGTATGGACTTGCTTCAAAACAATCCTCAAAGTCATCAGGTTCTTGAGTTTTACAGGTACCACCTGCACTGAGTTTGAGACTGTGTGCTGAACAATTAATTACTAAGACACCAGCCCCTACTATGTCTACTCTGAACTATGAATGGCAGGATTTTGCTTTTCTTTATCCTGCAGGCTTTTTTTCTAGTCAGCTCTGTTCTGCTTCTTCTGCTCCATAGGTAACACTCTGCCTGTCCCACTCATCCTTCCTGGCTGTCTATACAAAACCAAAAGCAGTGCAGGGAGAGAGACTGAGCAGCAGACTACATGCAAGGGAAAAATTAAAATAGCTGTCAAGTCTTGTGTACAGGAGACAGAGTGGCTCAGCAAGATTCAGCTCCAGAGCTGCTGGGAAAACATACATACAAGACTGTCAGCCTCAGGTGCTGGATAAGGCCTGTTGAAACTACCAGTGCTCCCCAACACTCACTCCAATATCTTCTCCAGAAATAGGAATAGGATTTAGTTAGTGGAGGCAGATGCTCATGAAAGCTCAAATCCTTATAGAAGAAGATGCCTGAGACTAAGATGTATATCAAGGAAAGAACAGCCCTTCAGTGTATCACAGAATCATAGAATAGTCAGGGTTGCAAAGGACCTTAAGATCATCTAGTTCCAACCCCCCTGCCATGGGCAGGGACATCTCAGACTAAACCATATCACGCGAAGTTCTATCCATCCTGGCCTTGAGCACCGTCACGGATGAAGCATTCACAACTTCCCTGGACAATCCATTCCAGTGCCTCACCACTCTCACAGTAAAGAACTTCTACCTTATACCCAATCTAAATTTCCCCTGTTTAAGTTTGAACTTGTTACCCCTTGTCCTATCACTACAGTCTCTAATGAAGAGTCCCTGTGCAACATCCTTATAGTCATCCTTCAGATGCTGGAAGGCTGCTATGAGGTTTCCATGCAGCCTTCTCTTCTCCAGGCTGAACAGCCCCAACTTTCTCAGCCTATCTTCATACAGGATGTGCTACAGTCCCTGATCATCCTCTTGGCCCTCCTCTGGACTTGTTCCAACAGTTCCATGTCCTTTTTATGATGAGGACACCAGAACTGTACACAGTACTCCAAGTGAGGTCTCACAAGAGCAGAATAGAGGGGCAGGATCACCTCCTTCGGCTTGCTGATCATGCTCCTTTTGATGCAGTTGGCTTTCTGGGCTGCGAGCACACACTGAAGCCTGTTCATGTTCATTTTCTCATCAACCAACACCCTAAGTCCTTCTCTTCAGGGCTTCTCTGCATCTCTTCTCTGCCCAACCTGTAGTTGTGCCTGGGATTGTTCCAACCCAGGTATAGGACCTCTCTGCTATCCTATGTATCCCCTCTGCTAGTGTCCTTTACACAGGATGGATGTCATCTCTTGTCATGTGGCTCCTCCCAGCATGCGGCTTCTCAGCCCTCATACATAAAATACTCCCAGACACAGTCCCACAGCTCTGCAGAAGTACTTCAGAAGCAGGGGGGAGAACATGTAGCCCCAGCTCTAAGACTTCACATTGTCCAGACAACATGATCCAGCATGTAAAAACCAGCCCTCACTGTCACAAATCTAGGTACGATTAAACTGAAAGCAATGACTATACTATGATGTTTCTAATACACTTTTCCCATACTGGGCTTCAGAAGAGTGCTTCTAAACTTAGTATTTACCTGAGGTATTCAGACAAATTTATAACCACTTGACAGGCTTTGTCCCAGGCAGCTAACACTGAGGTGCTCAGGCAAAATTTGCAATTCACCCTGATATCTTCAAGTCTCTTCAACTCACCTCTGTTCTAGCAGTCCTCAGCCAACTGTAGGATTGCTCTACCTTTACTGCAATGATATTGAGGTTACCAACTGAAAAAGAGAGGCATTTGAAACCTAAGTTCGCAGGGTCAAGCCTACTGTATAATTTTTTTCCCAGCAGAACATTTTGTTTTGAGTGTTTGAACAGTGTTTTTACATATTTGCATTAAAGTTTTTATAAAATAATTAACGACTTTTTGTTTTAATTTTAAAATCCTTGTATGAAAACAAAATCTAAATCTAAAAAAAAGCCCTCAGTAACCATGTTTTTCTCACCACAAAATGTTTCTCTCAGTTTTTTTTTCAAGTTACTTTTTGATCTCTTCCAGATAAGAAATGGTAAGATATTGAATATATTAGCAAAAGATTTGTATAGCAACAACACTGCAAATTTCACTCACCCTGATTTTATTTTTCCTAAAAGTAACCTGAACAAATGAAATCAGATTAATTTCTGGAGTGGCCTGATCAGATTCACTCTGACTCCCCTTATGATGAATCTGCCTGAATTGTCTCTGGAATCTTGTCCCCTTGGCTTTTAAAGAAAACTGTGCTTGTGTCAAAACGTACCAAGGAATGAACATGTCATGATGTTTACAGATACCCAAGACAACACTGGCTGACTTTCGACTGATTTCAGCTATACACCACTCTACATAAGACCCTCTTGGTCACACTAATACAGATTTGTTCTATTTTCCTTTGAAAATCACCTGGGTTATTCCAAATCATTTGACTAAACCATTCAACCATTTCAATGAAGCAAGTTTATTCAGCCATGAGCCACCATGTAGAAAAGAAAATACTAATGTGCTTCTGGTCAAGACAAGAAGGCAGTGGCTTGACTTCACCTCCATCAGCAGCACTGATTTAAACAATCCATCAACAGCTCAGAAGAAAATCACTGTAAAGACAGATACCAAAGGTAAAATACTCTGTAGATAGCTCTTGGATTCATCATCATAGCTCATTTGCTGCTGAGCATTCAGAGATCATGAATGACTGAGACTTCTATAAGAAATCAGAGATCATGAATGACTGAGACTTCTATAAGAAATCAGAGATCATGAGATCTATGAAACTTCACAGAAATAAAGGTTAGAATAATCACTGTAATGCTATACTCCAGGATACATGAAGAGTATTAGCCCAGACAGCCCCAGTAGTATTTTAGAAAGAACAATTGAGGAACTGCCAGGATAGAGCATTATTTTTCAACTAAATCTGCCAAATGAATTGGTTTCTAAATATCAGTGACATCAGATGAATCCAGGTATAAAGAGACAATGGTCAGTTCTTCTTCTGTATCTTATTTCTGTATTTTTTATTTATGTATAGTTGCCATGGTTTAACCCCAGCCAGATAGCTTGTCCACTCACTCTCCCCCCTTCTTGCCCTCCCCCTACTCCTGGAGGGATGGAGAGGAGAATCAGAAAGAATGCAACTCCCACGGGTTGAGATAAGAACAGTTTAGTAACTAAGGTATAACACAAATCACTGCTGCTACCACCAATAATAGTAATGATAAAGGAAATAACAAGGGAAGAGAATACAACACCTCATCACCAGCCGACCGGTAACTCGCACCCCCAGCCTGACCAAGCACCGACCGATACCTCACCCAACCCTGCAGTCCACCTAGCCCTTCCGGGTAACTCCCAGTTACATCCTGGGCATGATGTGCTGTGGTATGGAATACCTCTTTGGTCAGTTTGGGTCAGGTGTCCTGTCTCTGCTTCCTCCTGGCTTCCCCTCCTCCCTGGCAGAGCATGAGGCTCACAAAGTCCTTGGCCAAACCAAAACATCATTTTTTTCAGCTCTGCTCCCAGCCCAAAAGTCAAAACACAGCACTGCACCAACTACCAAGAAAGAGAAAAATGACTGCTGCTGCTAAACCCAGGACAATAGTTTTAATGTATTTATCAATAATTTGTCATTATGTAGTTATATATTTATCTTTTATCCAACTCAGCACTTGGCAGGCCACATCTGGAATACAGTGTTCAGTTTTGGTCCCCACTATGAAAAAAATATATGTGGACAAGCTGAAGAGGGTCCAGAGAAGGGCCACAAAGATAATCAAAGGACTGTGAAACCTGGCACAGGAGGAAAGACTGAGAGAACTGGGTTGGTTCAACCTTGAGAAAAGAAGGTTGGGGGAAGACCTTATTACCATTTTCCAGTACCTAATGGGTGTTTTCAAAGAAGGAGACTCCCTCCTTACAAGGAGTGACATGGAAAAGGCAAGTGGTGACAGGCACAAGTTACTCTTGGGGAAAATGTAAGTGAAAACAAGAAGATAATTTTTCTCAATAAAAACAATCAGCCACTGGAATAACCTCCCCAGGGAAGTGGTGGATTCCCCAGCTCTGGACACTTTAAAGGTTCTGCTGGACAGGATGCTGGGACAACAACTCTAGTCCATGCTTTGCTTAGGAAGATCAGACCAGATGATCTTTGATGTCCCTTTCAACCTGATATTCTATGGTTTCCAATAGCAAAGGGGCTCTCAAACCCTGACAGCTACACAACAGTACATACTACAGGCTTACTGGAAAACTGGACAGGTGCAAATGCAGGCAAGGTAAAACCAGGAAGCAGTGGGTGCAGTATCTCTTTCACCTAACTTCTGTAGCAGAGAGATGGACCACATTTATTCAGCCAGAGATGAAGACGACAGGAGTCACAAAGCTTTAAGGCCTACAATGAAGATATTTTCTCCCTTTTTTTTTAGACAATCTTCCTGCAGGAGAAAGAAAGGTCCCTGATATTCTTGCATCTTTTGCCATCTATGAAAGACTGCTTAACTCCTCTTTTCCTCCTATGGGGACAGATTTTGTTCCAGCTATTTTCCCATCCCGCCCACAGCATCTACTCCAGAAATGTGCTTTCCAGACAAATGAGACCTTCTTTCATATTAATCATCCCTAATGAGGCAGATATTCTTTCTGTACATTCACTCTCTCCTTCACTCTTTTTGGATCCTGATATGGAGGCCTTTCATTGCAACCCCTTAGACTGAGGAAGGCAGATCAGATCATGAATTTTATCTGAAACTGTTTAATGTGACCCAGCAAGAAGAGAAGATTGCTAATGGCACTGAGCTGTGTGGTTTGGTTGATACGCTAGAGGGAAGGAATGCCACCCAGAGGGATCTTGACACACTTGAGAGGTGAGCCAATGCCAACCTCATGAAGTTCAAGCATGACAAGTGCAAGGTCCTACACCTGGGTTGGTGCAATCCCAGGCACACCTACAGGCTGGGCAGAGAAGAGATTCAGAGCAATCCTGAGAAGAACTTGGGGGTGTTGGTTGATGAGAAACTGAATATGAGACGGCTTCAGTGTGCGCTCACATCCCAGAAAGCCAACCGTATCCTGGGCTGCACCAGAAGGAGCGTGACCAGCAGGTCGAAGGAGCTGATCCTGCCCCTTTACTCTGCTCTTTTGAGACCTCACTTGGGGTATTGTGTACAGTTCCAGTAACATAAAAAGGACAATTAGCTTTTGGAGCAAGTCCAGAGGAGGGCCACAAGGATGATCAGGGGACTGGAGCACCTCCTGTATGAAAACAGGCTGAGTAAATTGGGGCTCTTCAGTCTGGAGAAGGCTGTGTGTAGACCTCATAGCATCCTTCCAGCATCTGAAGGGGGCCTACAAATATACCAAAGAATGACTCTTCAGCAGGAGAGGAGATAGGACAAGGCGTAATAGGTTCAAACTTAAATAGGGGAAATTCCGGTTAGATACAAGGAAGAAGCTCTTTTCTGTGAGGGTGGTGAGGCACTGGAATAGGTTGCCCAAAGAAGTGGTAAATGCTCCATCCCTGGCAGAGTTAAAGGCCAGGTACGACAGAGCCTTGGGTTATATGGTCTAGTGTGAGGCGTCCCTGCCCATGGCAGGGTAGTTGGAACTCAATGATCTTAAGCTCCTTTCCATCTCCATCCATTTTATGATTCTGTGATTCAGGGTTTAGTTTGACTTTTCTGTGTGAAAATGGCCAAAGAACCCACGTTATAATTTTCAGGTTATGCTATATATTGGAAATGTGCAAAGTCGTATATATAAAATGCTATCTAGCAATTCCTTACTCTAGAGAGTATCCACATGTGATAAAACAAGCTTCCAATTTAGTTTAATCTTAAAATGCTTTTGTAGTTTCAGGTGTAACAGCAGATCAGTTACAGGATGAGGGAGATCCTCTTGCACTTAGTCCATATACAGCAGAGGCTACACTCTATCTTTGCGTAGTGGAAATAATTCCTCAGCAGCACAAACCTAGGGTTTGCATTCCTTGCTTATATAGATTTTACCATAGCATCTAATTCTGATTCAGCTGATTATGTGGGTGTATGTGAGAAGATAACTGGGCCTCTATTGTCTCTAAACATAATGTCACTGCTACATTAATTTAACTATCAGTGCTTCCTGGCAAATGGCTTACACTTCTGCAGGGACATTTAGGAATGATTTTACTCTAAAAAAAAATAAATACTACATTAATTAGACATCTGCTCTTCCCCTTGTTTATGCTGCTTTGTTGATCTGCTTTCTCATTCTTTCTCACAGTATTGGCACATACAAACAATTTAACTTTGCTCTCTTATGTTCTGCAATAACTTCCCTCTAATTCAGGCCCTGTTTGCTCATAGCCCAGTGCTGCTTTTAAATCCTTCTGCTTCATTTCTCTTTTTCCTTTTCTTCAGTAATGGCTCATCATCCATGTATTTTTCTTGTCTACACTCAACCAGGTAAGATGTATGTCAACAGTGCAAAGCACTGTGTAAATGTTACAGGGCTATACAAATGTTTTGAAACAGCACCTGTGGGGGAAAAGACTGAAATTTTCCTCAATTTAATGATATGATCAACAAGATGAAATCAATTTGTTTGAAATTCTATCTTAGTATTATATCCTAAGTGTATTCTCAGCACAGCCATTTTTACAGAGGAGAACAATTACAGTGGACCACCATGATTCCACTCTTTTTTTTGACAGAAGAATCATCCATCTCTATTCTATATCCACCACAGCAGACCTGAGCACAACCACGGGCTCACTTAAGCTTTGTCATGGTAAGACATAAGCATCAGGAAAGTGCTGGCAGGTAACACTGTTTCAAAAACAAAGGTGAAGGACTGCCCTGACTCATTCTTGAGCTTACATGTGAACCCCTTTCTTTGACTTAAATGTCCTGGAAACAGAACGGTTTGGGTTGGAAGGGACTTTAAAGCTAATCCAGTTCCAACCCCCTGCAATGGGCACGGACACCTTCCACTGGATCAGGTTGCTCCAAGCCTGTCCAGACTGGCCTTGAACACTGCCAGGAAAGGGGCAGCCACAGCTTCTCTGGGCAACCTGTGCCAGTGCTTCGCCATGTTTACAATAAAGGAAACCTTCTTCCTAAATATCCAGTCTAAATCTCCTGTCATTTTAAAGCCATTCCCTCATATCCTGTCCCTAGAAGCCCTTGTAAAAAGTCCCTCTCCACATTTCTTGTAGGCCCTTTAAGCACTGTAGCTGCTGTAAGGTCTCCCCAGAGCCTTCTCTCCTCCAGGCTGAACAAGCCTGACTCTCTCAGCCTGTCTCCATAGGAAAGGTACTCCAGCTCTCACAGCATCTTTGTAACCCTTCTCTGGACACACTTCAACAGGTCTTGTGCTGGGGGCTCCAGAGCTGAATGCAGTACTCCAGGTGGGCTCACATGAAAGTGGAGCAGAGCAGAGGGGGAAAATCCCCTCCCTTGGACTGCTGGTCACACTCTTTTTGATGCAGTCCAGCACAGAGTTGGCTTTCTGGGCTGAAAGTGTACACTGCCAGGTCATGTTGAGCTTCTCACCTTAGGGCTGAGCGAAATTCATTCTCCACCAAGCCTGTATTTGTGCTTGGGATTGCCTCTGACCCAGCTGCAGAACCTTACAATGTAACAAAACATTTTAATATTCTGGAATAGCAACATACCAAAATAATAATAAAATAAGCTTGATATGACAAATAGGTTTCAAAGGCTTAGGAAGTCTCTAAGGGTGACTAAAGGAAGAGTGGGAAGCCTTGCACTAAGGCATACATGTTTCTCCCCATGAATTAATCTACCTTGCATATCCTTCCTGAGCAAATGCTGTTTTGTGGCACAGCGAGCTTCATTAGGAACCAGAGCTAAAGGAAGTTAAAGTAAAATGAACTGCTCTGCATTCTGAGCATGCGAACAGTGTCCTAAGCTTGAAGCAGGCCACATTCTTGGATTATGAGGCACCATGACACACATAATCAATGCTAGTGTGAGGGAAATTTGACAACTGGATGATAAGATGGGGTTTAAATTTCTGAGGAAGAAAGCATGGAAATTTCCTTACTGACTATTTACATAAGCAGCCTATGCAAACTAAGGGAAAATCACTGGTTTTTCTATGTCACCTTTGGAGCTTGGATCAACTCCGACAAAATGGATTGCTAATACTGCCTTCAATAGATCCAGTTCACATTCCTCTCAGCTGAACATGATGACAGAGGCATTCACAGCAACCTCAAATCTCAGGAGACTGATAGCACTTGGGAACAAAGTGCAAGCCTAGAAATGGTCAGGCATTCGGGGTCCATTTCACTTTCTCCAAGCTGGGCAGAAATGAAATCTGTGGCTAGTATTTGCTAGTACAGAAAATGACAAACTGTTTGAACAAGAGTGCCAAAGGCTTCCTGGCACTTCCTCAGAGTTCACTGACTGGGATGTTACTCCTTGTGCAAATATGTGACAACAGACATTAGTCACTGCTGCAGATATTAACACAGCAAGCCAACAAAGAGCTGCATGCACCACTTCTTCCTTTGCATTCAGCGCAAACCCCTGCCAACAGGTAAGCTTAAATGAAGGCTAGAAGCACAGCATTTCCCTGGGAATGGGATTGTGCTCTGTTGTCAGGTTCTCTTCTGGAAGGATGGTGCTGCTTTCACCTCAAAGCGCAGTTTTGCATAGTGCATTTTGGTTTATAAAAGGAGTTCATCAGAAGACAAATGAGCATGAGCCTTTCACTTCTTACAGGCATTGATCACCTCTCTGCTATTGCAACAGCTCTTCTATTTCTGACTTTGTTAATGGCAATCTGCAGGGTTCAGCAGGAGCTCCATGAAACTGTTGGGAGGATCCCTCATAAGGGACAGCCATCCAACAGTAAGATTTGGACAAGGGAAGTATTTGGATAAGCACTATATACAAATCCTAGTGTTAGAGAGAACATACAAAGTCTCAGAAAAGGCTAGTCACTAGATAAGAGACCTGATTCATTGTCCTGACATATTTTGTAGAGGGTCTTGGGTCACAGCTGTACTATTGCAAGAGGAAAGATTTTCTTAAAGTGCTTCATGAAAAACGCTGCTTTCACCTAAATAAGTGAGATCCAGAAAGAGACTGTGAATAAGGTTAGATTTATTTGCTAAATTATCGGTTTTGTAATTGATGAGAAAGGGTCATAAAAAAGAAAAGGCAAAACAAACATCAAATTTTTATGTCACCCTCACTGTTCTGGGATCTTCTAATTTTCTGCCTTTGAGGAAAAAACAGTGAAGTTATTTGCTCTGCCTGGCTCACTAGGGTTAAAAAGGAGAAGGGTATACAGACCAGATTATCATGTTTCAGGAGTACTACAACACATTTTATTTATGATGTATACATACAACAGTAAGCAAATCTGCTGGTCTAGTGTCAGCCTGGCTGGGACGCTTACAGGACTACCAGAGAAAGATACACATTAGAGATTTCCCCCAGCCCCAAAAGGCTGCTTTGTCTGAAACTTGATTTAGTGAGAAGTGCGTTGCTACTTACAGTTAAACAACCTGGCAATATTATCAGAGTTAGCTACAAGAACTGGACCATCCAAGAAGATTATTCTACATGAATTATGATTTTGGCCACCTTCAACTGCATGTCCTAAACGCTGCCTTAGAATAGCTATTTTGGACTTGGCAATCATCTACATCTCCAGCTGTGGCCAACCCAAATTTATCAACTGCAAACTGAGAAGTGGAAGATTTATGAGCATTGTATAACCCCTTAATCAGTGCAGTAGCATTTTCTCAAAAGAGGGATTACATGATAGATGAAATATATGGAAAGAGGAGGGGTTAGACCTTGGCATTTCACCATGGCTAGGAGTGCACAGTGATTTTGATAGAAAAACACATCTTGCCTGAAACAAACACCAACCATAGGCCAGTGATGAGAGATGCCAGATCCAAGCCACTCAGAATGAGGAGTGTGAAGAACTGAGGCAGGATATCACAAAAAGAAAAAGCCAAGCAGGACCCAGTACCTGGCCAGTTCTTGCAATGCAAGAAATGCTTCAAACCTCAAGGTGTATATTTATAACACAAAACAATTTAATAAACTCACTGTGAGAGCAGGCAAAAACCTGTTAAAAAAAAAAGGTTTGACATCCCGCAGCTGCTGTGAACAGGCATTGTTTACACCAAGCTTTTTGAGTATGAGAGAGAATTAGAAGCTTCTCAGGAGATGGCATGCCTATCTCCCAGGCAATATTATTGTATTTCTTAATGGTGGTTATTTTGAAGAAATTATAAACCCTGTCCATTAATGATAGTACAAGTAGAGGGTACTGAAATAACATCATGAAGCCTTCCTCCCATACAGAAGAACCATCTTCTCTTGGGCAAAGTCTTTTAAGACAAGTCCCACAGAACAACTTGAGCCTTCTGTTCCAGATTAAGTTATTTTCTGGGGCATTTTACTCAACTGTTTTTTGTCATGGAGTTCAGAGAAGACAACGTTCTGAGTGTGCCAGACTTTCAGTGGACTGGACAAAAAGCAGTGGGCATGAACTGAAACACAGAAGACTCCATCTGCCCATCAGGAAGTACTTTTTCACTGTGAGGGTGACTGTACTGTTGCCCTGAAAGGCTGTGGAGTCTCTATCTCTGGAAAAATCTAAAAATCATCTAGAGATTCCTGGGCAGACTGCCATATGTGGCACTGCTTTAGCAGGACAAAACTACACCAGGACCTACCTCCAGAGGTCCCTTCAACCTCAATCACTCTGTAATACCAACGAGTGACAAAAAGCTAGGTGAGAAGTGCCGGTTTCACAAAAGTAGAGACATACTTTAGTTCCTTAGGTTTCAGCTTTCTCTTTGCCCTGTGGCCACTGGCCAACAGTTATCAGCTCCTATCTGGGACACTGCATACAGTAGTTGCTGAGCAAGTAACTCCAGATCCAATTCTCTTCCTTCCTACAAGTTATCTCCAGGAACAGAATTTTCTTTCTTCCTGATTAGTAGCAACCCAGAGAGTATACCCTCACCCATTACTTTGCCTTGCTACAAAAATTACTTCTGTTCATAATTGCTCTTAAAATATGTCTTTAAACATGCACAGATCATTCTGTCTTCTCTTGACTGGAACCAGAAATCACCTCATTCCAAGCATACAGCATACTTCTACTTTTCTTCCTCTTCAGCCACTGTGCTTCAACGTAGTGGGGCAGAAAAATTAATGACCAGAAACAGTGTAGCAGAACGGGGGCAATAGAGAAGCGAACAGATTATTCCCTAGCAGCTGAAACTCCTTACAATTATATTCTGCACAGTGCTTGAGGAGGTGTCCTGTCCCTCTCTGTAGGTCTGGAGGAAGGTGATCTTTTACCGCACTGCAAGGTTCACAGGAGAAACCTCAGGCCCTCCAGAAGTTGAAAACGAAGCAACAGTGAATTTTATTGTTAATTTCCCTAAAGCTGTGTCAGGAGAAAGGAAAGTCTTGACAAGTTCTTATTCTTATAAAGGATCCGAAGCAGAAGGAGAAAAGGAGAAAAGAAAGAACATAGAAACAGGATCACCACCCCGTGGATCCAGCCATGTCTTCTCAATCAGCAAGTGAAAATCCTTTTAGTTGTAGTCCTTGTAATCAGTGACTCCTCAGGGGTCCAACGAGGAGAGATTCATCACGCGGCTGCAGGGCAGTTCTGCCTTTTTATAAGGTCAAGGTCTCTTGGATCCTCCCACAGGTAAGGACTTATCTGCAAGGTACCTGGTGAACCCCAGCCACAGTTCACATTGTGCCCTGACGGTCCCTGCAGTCTATGTACCGTAGTCTCCGGGAATTTCGATGCCCCGCAATTGATCTTCACGGCCTCAGGGCAGGCAATACAGGGAAGCATCCCCCGCTTCAGTGGAGCAGGATTACTGCTCTGCCCCGCGGCCGTTGTTCACCACCAACAAGCGCTCAGTCTCCCTCAGGTCCTTCTACCTGGAGTTGTTTTGAGACACACACTAAGTGTCCCTTGACCATCACAGCAGGGAGGAGGGGAAAAGACTGAAGAACTTTAGCGTTTTAACCCAACACTTCGAGAGACGTTTAATTTTAAAGTAATATAACGAACGGCCACAGCTGCAAGATATCCGTTGAAAACTTGCTGCAAATCTTCAGCAGCCTGGAGGGAACTGCATAAGGAAGCTGCACTTGAATGTAGGAAAAGTGAGGGACAGATTGATTAATTGATTACTCAGATAACTTCCTAGATGAAAGCTTGTTTTCCTACTCCTCTAGTTCTTCCCCAAAGGCATTAACTCTCCTACCCTCTCTTACAATTTAGAGAGAGTGTTAATAGCCAAAGGTCTGGCTATTTTAATAATCTGTTCTCTGCCTAGCTTACTTTGGGAAAAGAACTAGGGAAAAGTGCTTGTCTGGCTGGTAAAGAAGCAAGTGAATTAACCACTATCCTCCTCCCCTCATTCATCTTTCTTAGGCAAACCTAAAGCTCTAAGAAAATGTCAAAATAGAAAACTTAAATATAAGCTGACTTGAAAATAAAAAAATAATAAAAATGCCTCCCCACCCTTTCCTCTCAGAAAAGTCAAAATTATTCCAGTTCAGTTTCCAACAAGTGTTTGTTCACTGAACAAGCACATAAATCATCCCAGGAGCAAACAAGGCTTTTAGGCTTTTTCGGACTGCTGCCCTGCATGGGATTCTGGTGTGCCTTGGTGCCAGCTTAATTGGGAATTTTGCCCATGATCTGCATCTGTGTGTGTGTATGACACACTGATAGCGGAATAGACTCCACAACTTCATTAAAGTTGTAAAGTAGGTATGCTTTATTCAGCTGAAGACGCACGGGGGGTTGGTCCTCCAAAAGTCATGCGTGCCTCAGTGTTGTTTCCCTCTACATTTATCCTCTAAAGTTACAAGGTTGCACAATACGCCTATACATATTCATATTCTATCCCCGCTTCGTATTATAATGACCTAGAGAGTCCTCTGCGCCTGCGCAGTGCCCCCTCTGGTCATGGGCAGGGGTCTCAAGATGAAGTAAATGAGTCTTCCTCCTGTGGGTAGGGGTCTTCAAGATGAAGTAAATGAGGCTTCCTCTTCTTGAACTTGTCACCTTTTAGTCTTCACACATATGGTCTTAGGGTTTGGTCGGTGCCCCAGCCATAAACCATCTGCTTCTTCCCGTATCCGGCACCTGCTTTTCCTTATCAATAGCTACTTATCATTATAATCAGGTGTCTGCTTATCAATAGGACCAGGTGTCTGCTTTTGCTTATCAATAGGACTTGGTGTCTTTGTTCTGCTTAGTAAGCACTTACAACAGACAATACCTTGTCTAGGCAAGTAAATTCCTCTAACACAAGTAAATTCCTCTAACCCCCCTGTACAACCCCCCTGTACATTGGTAAACCCTCTGCATCAATCCCCCCTTTTTCTATAAAGTTAGTAAATTCTTTTACTATATTATTTATGACAGAGTTATCCATGTTCCTTCTATCGATTTCTGAAGTGATCTTGATATACATTGTATTATGCAAGGTACAATCATTAAAATGAGTAGTACTATAACCAACATTAGAAGGCCTTGTTTGAGTATTTCCCTGAACCATCCAGTAACTCCTAGGTTATTTAGCCATTCATCCAATCCGCCTCCAACAACTCTAAGCTCTTGCATGTTTTCCTGCAATTTTCGGAGCTTAGAATGAATTGATTCAGAATGGTCAGATAAATTTATGGAGCACATACCTTCAAAATCCTCACAACCATCCTGTAACAATATCTTTGTTACCTCCCTGGCTTGTGCGCTTCTACTTGGAAAGGCTTCTGGCCAACCTGAAAAGGTGTCTATTAGTACCAACAAATGTCTATACCCCTTTTTCTGTCCTTTTGAAAATTCTGTTGCAACATTTTATATACTGCTATTACCATCCAGAGTCTTTTTGAAATAGTTTCCTGTTTCTACTTGATATTTACATTTCATTTCTTTTTCAATCTTCATAATTTATCATAGATCATTTATAATTCCAGGAAGAAAATTATACCAGAAGTAGTCAATATTAAAACAATTAACATTAATATTCCTGCAACCAGTTGCCTTAACCAGGAGAGATCAGGTAACCATGAAGGTAACTTCTTCAAACCTCAGGCGGTATCATCCTTGGCCATTTTATTAAATATTTTTGTTTGTTTCCAGATTTCCCCCAGATCTGTTTCAGGAACAGGAGTTCTCATTGATCCTTGTTCCACTGGGATTCTATCAATGGTTTTACTTTCTATTTCCTATGGTTGCTGCGATATTTATGATTGCCTTCTCTAATTCACTTATTCCCAAAGATGGAATTAGCCATCTCACAAAACTATGAAATGCAGTACTCTGTTCAGCAATAGGGTTAAACCCTCACTTAACCAATACCATCCTTTCCCTTCAGGAACAGGCCACCACTAAACCACAATACCATCTCTATTAATAGTGTGATTACAATGTGAACAGTGACCTACACCTGTGGCATTTAAACAAACATAGTCTCCTATTCTGGTTCCTGGTGTAGTACATCTTTCCATGAGATAGTGTTGGAAACTGGAATGCCAATTAATGGAAGGCCCTGATCTTCCCCTGATTCAGGCAACTGTGTACACACACAACAGTCACTACAATTAACAACTTTAGTAACATTCTGCATTAATTTCAGGTATAAGTAATAGTCCCAAAGTGGTATGTCAGTTATCACATAAATCCAAATTATGACTGATATGATTTCATATGCGAGGGTCCTGAAGGTTCGATCCGCCATGTCTTCTCTGGTTCTGGTGCTTTCTTTGTTCCTTTATCTTCACTGCTGTAAAGGTGGTCAATATTATCTGGTATGGTCCGCTCCACTTCTCCCGTAGAGGATCTCCTGAAAAATTCTTAAACCCAGTCTCTGGATCTAAAAGGGTGAGTCTGATAATCCACGCCTCTCGCTCTTGTCCTCAGTATTTTCTTCTTTCTTCTAATTGCTTTTCCCAGATTGATCAGAAACTTTTTTGTCCTCAGTATTTTCTTCTTTCTTCTAATTGCTTTTCCCAGATTGATCAGAAACTTTAGGAGATAACCTTCTCCCACTTCCAGAAGACTTTCTCCTTTAAACTGGGACTGATATTGTCTTCCATATAAAATTTTACATGGGATAGCCTCTTCTTTCGAGCGAGGTTTAGTTCAAATTCTTAATAAAGCCAGTGGTAAGGCTTGGTATCAGTATCTTGACATACTAATCTGTTGTTTTATTATCTTTCCAACTTGCCCACTGGCCTGTATGGAACATGTAGTTGCCAATGAATTTCTAATTTTTGCTAATTTCTTGTACTAAAGGTTGAGCCTCGGTCAGAAGAAATTGCCTCTGGTACTCCAGAACAAGGTATTACACTGTTTAACAATGTTCCAATTACTTGTCTTGCATTATTTATTCTACAAGGGAATGCTTCTGGCCACCCTGAAAAAGTATTCATTAACACCAACAAATATTGGTCTCAATAATTCAGAAAAAAATTATTTGTCAGTGCTGTTCCAGATAACTTCCTCCCCAATTGTACCAATTTGATTTCTACTTTCAATTTTAGGGTTATTCTTGAGACAGAGATGACATTGTCACTAATTGAACTATGTTATACAGACTCCTTCCTTCAATTCGTTCATCTAAGTATTTATACGAAGAGTTGCTACCTCAATGAGTTTTATTATGTTCTTCCTGAACTAGCTTCCAGAGTTGGTTATAGGGGATTATAATTCGCCCATCAGGTATCTGAACCTAATCTTGTTTGTTTTCCTCTCCTTTGAAAGCTCCAATCAATTTTCTATCCTCCTTTGAATACCTAGGTTTAGATTTCTCAATTGTTAGTTTGCCATCAGGGATTAAGGGAATGAGTTTAGATTGTTCAGCTGCTCATTTGGCTTCAAAATTGGCCAAATTATTTCCAATTTCCTGATCAGATTCACCTTGTTGATGCCCTCAATACATAACAGCTACCTCCTCAGGTAGCTGAACAGCTCTTAGTAGTCATAGAATTTCTGTAGCATGTTTAATCTGTTTCTCCTGTGTGTTCAAATGTCCTCATTCTTTCCAGATGGCACACTGTGCATGGACCACACCAAATGCATATTTGGAATCAGTACAAAGATTTATCCCTTTGCCTTTAGCCAATTGCAGGGCACGTTCCAGAGGTTTCTTTCAAATCTGGTTGGCACAGTTCAGTCGGGTGTGAATAGTTCTGTTGGTTGTTCTGCAAAAGGATTCTGGATTGACAACACTGACCACAATTTCTGTATCATGATGTTGCACAAGGGTGGCCTGGTATTTTAAAAAACATGACAGTGGGCTTCTTTCTGTTCCAGGACTGCTGATACCACATGGGACACTAGTACAGTAATACTTTGTCCCAAGGTGAATTTGCGAGCCTCTTCAATATTCATGACAACTCCTGTCACAGCCCTTGGGCATCCAGGCCATTTTTTGCTCACTTCATTCAGCTGTTTTGAAAAATGCACCACTGCCCTCTTATAGGGTCCTAGTTTCTGACTAAGGACCACCAAAGCTATTCCCTGTTCTTCATAGGAATATAGCCAAAAGGATTTAGTCATATCCAGAAGTCAGAGCTGCAGCTCTCATTAGCTCTGCTTTTAAATTTCTAAAGCCCTCCTCTGATGAATAAAGAGAGAGGGGTTTAACAGTTCATCTAGGGGTCTTACCGGAACACCATAATCATACATCCAAAGTCGGCAACATCCAGTCACTCCCAGGAACATACGGAGATTCTTGATGGTTGTTGACAAATGGCTTCTCTTCTAGCAGTTCCAAGCTCTCTCTGTCCTCCTGTTATTTCATATCCTAGGTAGGAAACTCGGGTTTGGATTAGTTGGGTCTTTGTCTGGTTACCCAATAACCATTCAGTCCCAGAAAATTCAATAATCCCACCATTCACTGAACACATTCTTCCCTTGTTTCAGTAGCAACTGATAGGTCATCCACATATTGTGACAGAGTCCCCGTCTGAGTGGGTGATTTCCATGATTCTAGTTCCAGTGCTGATTTTGAAAGGACTGTTTTAAAACCCTTGAGATAATACTGTCCAAGTTAATTGGGTTTTCCTTACTGTGTCAGGATTTTCCCATTCAAAAGCAAATAAATTCTGGTTTTCTTTGGCCAATGGTAAGCAAGAGTCCTTAAATCCAAGACGGCAAATCATTTCTGATTCAGTTTAGTCAATAAGGAAAATGGATTAGCTATTACTGGATAAATATCCTCTATAAATTTGTTGATTCCTGATATCTTGAACCAATCTGCAACTTTATTTCTTTACTGGCAAGATAGGAGTATAATAAATGTGGGTTGTGTTGGATATTATTTTATTCTAATTGGGCAGGTCCCCCTTTTTATTTCTACTTTAACAGGCAAAGCATTTTTCGCCTTACCTGGAACTTCAGATGCCCATACTCCCACATACACCTGGTTAAGGATTTCTTCTATTTCAGGGAAGTCCTCCTGTTTGCTTTTTCTGTTGAATTAAAGATATACTCAAAAATTGATTTTTAACTCTTAATTCCATTTTGCCTTCTTTAAATGTTGCTTCTTGCCCTAATGAAGATTTCAGAGAATTCAGCATGCATAAAAATTTTATGCATTCGTATTTGTTATCCCAATTTGTACCTCAAGGGTTGCATCGTTTTGCACTTTTTTTTTTTTTTTTTTTCTTGGTGGCCAGTAGCTCCCACATCTGTAACAAATTCTTTTCCCTCTGATTTAACGCCGAATAAGTTGCTCCTGTATCCACCTAAATTCCACTTTATTTCCTCTAGTCCATAGATTTAATGTAACCAGTGGATCTGCTAGGGTAGATTCCCCAGGTCCCTTGTCAGCCTAGTTCCAGTTCAGCCACCGGAGCCACCCCATGGCACTCCCTACCCCGCAGGGCAGTCTCACTTCCAACGTTCAAAACTCCCCACAGCACACACACACCGATCCGGTCCCATAGGAGAAGAATCCACTTCCCCCACCTTTGCTCGACATTCCTCCTCCATCAGTTTCAAAGCACTTCTGTCCACATTTATTCGACAACCCCTCAGTCCCGTCTGTCAACATGTCTGTTCCCACTTGTTTGTCTGCCCCAGCACCCATCCCATGATCAAACATCACAGGAGCTGCGCCGCTGCAACAGCACTTCTGGTTTAACCCTTTCTTAACTCTGAATGTGAATGTGCTGCTTGTCGCAGGTGACAGCAATCTCCTCCTCCTTACCAATATCTGATAGGACAGATACAGAGGGTGTTTCTCTCAGAGGTATGTGATACATAATTTTCCTATTTATAACTTTCAAACATCATTCCCCTATATCCCAGGCCGAACAACATCTCTCCAGCTTAGCTTCCAGTTTTTCCTTGTCCTTTTCCAGAGCCAAAATTAGGGATCTGGCAGAGCTATATTAATTTCACATTCTGCCTGCCACTCCGGGTGATCTCCCACAGTGAAAAACATATCTGTATACAGCACTTAATCCCATTTTCATGGCAACCTCAAAACCAACATTTATTGTAACAACGTATTATAATTCAGAGTTCCATTTTTAGGCCATTTCTCCTGATCTTCCAAAGTATATAAAGGCCACCATTGGTTACAGTACTTAATCAGGGTTTTCTTATTTTCTGAGCCCTCGGGCCCTGTAATTTCTTTCCAATTTACCAAAATACACCCTAAGGGGTTCTTTCTTAATATTTCTTTACTTTGGTTTATTCCCATTTTACTTTCTCCTTTGTAATCACGTCTCCTCAAACTTCTTTGATACTTTTACAAACACGTTCTCAGGTTTTTCTCACTTCCCGATAACTCCTCAGGACTCTGTGGCTCCACCACAGATCAATCCACTTATCTTAGTTCCAAGAAATGGCCAGCCAGAAATTTCTGATTATCCAGAACAATATCTATCCCACCAGAATTTTGTGTGACTAAAATAACAAAAAAACAAACTTTGCAGTAGACACGTTGTCACCACATACTGTTACAGTCACACAGCCACAATATCCACGTGAAATGCAGCCACGCTCCCACAAGGCACACAGCCACAATGCCACTGTCACGTCCACTTAACTCCCACAACGTCCACAATGCCACCGTCATGTCCACTTAGCTCCCACAACGTCCACAATGCCACCGTCACATCCACTTAGCTCCCACAAGGTCCACAATGCCACCGTCACGTCCCCACAACGTCCACAATGCCACCGTCACATCCACTTAGCTCCCACAAGGTCCACAATGCCACCGTCACGTCCACTTAGCTCCCACAAGGTCCACAATGCCACCATCACGTCCACTTAGCTCCCACAAGGCCACACACAGGACAACTTCCACAAGGCACACAGCCACAATACCACCGTCACATCCACTCAACTCCCACAAGGTACCCACGCGGAATGCCACCATCACATACAGTTACACTCCCACAATACCACTGTACACTTCACTCCCACAAGGCACACATAGAATCTTTTCTTGGTGTCTGGCGTGAAGCTAGCCAACATAGGAGGGGCAGTTGCTCCCTCCCCTAATTTTAAACTACCTTTAGTTACAAACAAGACACACAAGACAACAGACAGGAAACATAAACACTTCGTCCGTCTCCGGCCGCTCTCCTCGCGGAGAATACGGAACCGCGGATTAGGACTCCGCACTCACTTCGTAGCTATGCCACGTCTCAGTCATACAAGGGTACACACTGCATCCCATACATTGATACAGCGGTTTCGATTACCCTCCTCTTGGCTCCCGAAATCTGAGATGCAGCCAAAACCTGGAACTCGCTTAGTTTACGGCAGCCCCTGCTGGGGAGTTTCTGAACTCACCCGACCCACCACCAGGGTCGCTAGCGGCCGCTCTGTCGGTCGGCGAGTCCGTTCGCAAGCCCTACCTACCAAGGGGAACTACGCTGTGCGCCAGACGTCTCTGCGTGCCTTACCAGCAGCCCCGGGTCAAGCGTGCGACTTATAGACCCCCAAAATTACTAAAATAAATTTCAAGCATACCGTTTTTCCGCAGCCGGCACAGGTTTTTGTCTGTCCCCGCAGTGAGCGGACAAGAAGCGGAGCTCCTCCAGGCAAGCGGCCTGGGGCACCCAGGATATCCGTCTCCCAGCCGGTCCTGCAGTCGACAGAGATCTCCTGCCTGGCTCGCCAAATTGATAGCGGAATAGACTCCACAACTTCGTTAAAGTTGTAAAGTAGGTATTCTTTATTCAGCTGAAGACGCACGGGGGATTGGTCCTCCAAAAGTCATGCATGCCTCAGTGTTGTTTCCCTCTACATTTATCCTCTAAAGTTACAAGGTTGCACAATACGCCTATACATATTCATATTCTATCCCCGCTTCGTATTATAATGACCTAGAAAGTCCTCTGCGCCTGCGCAGTGCCCCCTCTGGTCATGGGCAGGGGTCTCAAGATGAAGTAAATGAGTCTTCCTCTTGTGGGTAGGGGTCTTCAAGATGAAGTAAATGAGTCTTCCTCTTCTTGAACTTGTCACCTTTTAGTCTTCACACATATGGTCTTAGGGTTTGGTCGGTGCCCCAGCCATAAACCATCTGCTTCTTCCCGTATCCGGCGCCTGCTTTTCCTTATCAATAGCTACTTATCATTATAATCAGGTGTCTGCTTATCAATACGACCAGGTGCCTGCTTTTGCTTATCAATAGGACTTGGTGTCTTTGTTCTGCTTAGTAAGCACTTACAACAGACAATACCTTGTCTAGGCAAGTAAATTCCTCTAACACAAGTAAAATCCTCTAACACAAGCAAATTCCTCTAACCCCCTGTACAACCCCCCTGTACATTGGTCAACCCTCTGCATCAACACTATGGGAATCAACATAATCCACAAGGCTTTTGGAGCTGAGAAAGCTCTATTTTCTTTCATTTTATTTTAAATTCAGTTTAGGGCCTTGAGCCTACTCCCCATCACACTTACCTCACTTAAATCACAGAGGGACTGAGCTCACATTTAGTGCAAGTACACTGAGTTTTGTTTCCTTAAAAAGGCAAAACTTGCAATTGACAAGTCAATATCACATGTTCAACTAATGTGAAGGCTAATGCTCTTTATATCCTGTCAGTCAGTTGATTAAGCTGCTTGATATTTTTTTCTACAAATTCCTAGAGAATACACTGGTATTCCCTCACTTCTTAGAGCCTGGAGCACTCCTCTAGCTAAGCACAGTGCCTAGGCATACAATACCAACTCTTTCATGACCCCCACCACATGCCCTCAGCCATACTCATGATAGAAGACATAAATACAGAAACATCACTGCACACCTTTTTACCAACTGGCTGCCCAGAAAAAACTATTATTAAAAGCACTACTTACAGACATCCTTCTTTCCTGTAGCGCCATCTGATTACTACACTCCTAGACCCAGCAGTTAAGGGCATTCTTAAACTGAAGGGTCATTATATTCCCTGGCTTCAGTTCTCTTCATTGACTGCTACTGATATGACTCAACGGATTTCAGCAAAACTGCTTAACTCATTCTCACATGGAACTTAACCTAGTAAATTTATGGAGAAGTATCATTGCCTCAGAATTTCATCCTAGTCTGAATATAGCTCTTACCCAATAATCATAGCAGCTACAATTGATCTTTCCTTGTTTATTATCTATCTGGTTGACCCACTATATAACTGAAATAAAATGGGCTGTAAGTGCATTGGGTTGTTTTACAGCTTCTCTGTAGAATGTCTTAATTAGTATGTTTAATATTCTTCTAACACAACTGATGTGATAAAAATATTAGCAGTATTATGTCTTTTTCAATATGATCATTCATGTCCTCATGTGTTTCTAAGAACCTTTTTATGCCTAAGAGGAGGAAACACCTACAGCAAAAATTCCCCTGATCCTGTATAAGGCAGCTGATGAAAGATCAGAAAATCTTGTGAATCAACTGGTCATCTTTGCATTATTGTCCTATGTCCAACAAAAGTACCAACAAATATGCTTCTCTATTGCTTGCTTTAAACTGATACTGCTGTCCTGGAGTCCCTGACACATGAGTTCTCACTACAGGCAAGCAATCTCTTCTTTTCTACTCAGTAGTAAAGCTTCCCAAAAAGTGGTAATGGTGCTGCCTCCATCACCTTTGTAATTCCTTCCATGGTGGCCTAACAGTGCTGTTAATATTGACACTTTTCTGGTTTGTCAGGTGGTGGAAATTCAATGTAGAATTATTTCACTTTTCAAAAGAATATGCAAATGGTTCTACGCATGCCTTGTCTTACTTTAATTAATGGCTCTGTTTAGCATTAAACAATAGGAAAAAAATTATCTCTCTAACACAGCATTGTCTAACACTGTCCATCCTAAATTAGTTCAGACAGCAATAATTTCTAATGAACTGTGCATAATGTCATGTCCATTTTTCCTCAGTAATACACTATGGCTTAAAATGTAAACCACAAAAACTATTGAACAGCTTCTTAATGAATTTTGTCTTTGTCACAGTAAACTCATCTCCAAAATGGCAGCCTTTTCTCCTTTATGATCAACATGCACATCACTGTCAGCTACCAGGTAAAACAGAGCATTCATGTCCTGTGACTGTGCTTCACCACAGGGAAGTGAGGTTTGCAAGCATATGTGGACAACAAAGGCACCTGGGCTGTGAGGATACCTGGTTAGTGGCTGTGCAGGTGTAACCTTGGGGAGAGTCAACCAGAACTTTGTGGCTGGTAAGAAGGGAAAAAAATTCTTCAGGGATCACAAGGGAGAGATAAAAGTTATTGTGGATATTTCTGGGGCTTTGGGAATTGTGCAAATCTTGGTCTGGGATGATTAGGAAATTAACAAAGTGAAGCATCAAGGTAGGCTGGGGAAGAACAAGTGTGGGAAAAATGGAGGGAAAAGTGACCAGGCATGTAACAGAGATGCTCGTCAGTGCATGTAATTTTCCTGACTTTGCTCTCTTTTATGCATATGCACAGGGCAGTATGTATGTGATTCGCTACCAAACTTCAGGCTGGATTAACCAGTGATTTGGAGGACAGAAACTGAAAAGCCAATGCTCAAGCTGGAATAAACAGGAAGGATTGTGGTCAAGAGATTCTGTGTCTTTAAATCGAAAGAGAGGGATGTCTGCATGCCCACTTGGAAAGTCCAGGCCTGGTGAGCTGGCTAGCAGCAGCAGGATCAGGCTCTTGTGCTGCTGTTGTTGATGTGAAGTGCTTGTGTTCTGTGCTTGTCTGGATGCTGACAAAGGCATCTACTCTCTGTTGACTTTGGTGTGTGTGCTTGGCTGTGTGCGTATTGCTTGGTGGTTTTTTCATTTTTGCAGTCCACACTCAGCCTTGCTGCTGTCTGTACCTGCCAAGCAAACAAGACCAAGGAGGACAAATTCCCCAGACCTTGAGTCCACCATATTTGGTTTCATTTAACAAGGTCCGGCTACACCTGCCTTTGTAATGCCATATCAAGAAATACTATGACACCACTGCAGTATGATGTGAAAACATCTATGTACTTGTAGTCCCATGGATACATAGGTTTTTATAGGTCTGTCTTCATGCTTTCGCTTCCAGATTTAAGCAGCTCTCCAGGAGCTGACCCATTTCTACATCTCAACTCCCAATGCTCCTCATTCTGGAAAGGCTTGTGTCAAGCACAGTGATGTAACCTGCACTCCTGAGAACCTGTGGAGCACTGGATTTGCCCTTCCAAGAAGAGCTGCTCTGAAGGGTGGAGCATATAGCTGTTCATGCAACATCTATACTAGGAAAAAAATTATCCATGGATTGTTCTTAGGAACTAAGGCCAAATGTCACAGTAATGCTGGCCTCCATAGATCATACCTCATCCCAAACACAGGGTGATCAACTGCAAAATGCCTGTTATAACTGTTTGCTCATCCATAAGAATCCCTACATTGTAATGAGCATTATGTGGGAAAATCTTTATTAGCTTGGATGCATCAAGAAGCGTGTCAGTGGTTGTACAGCAGATGTGACCATAAGACCATACATAAGCCTGTGACTTTCCCAATTTATCTTACTAGCACAGATGAAGCCTTGGGAGTTTCTGTGACATCTAGACAAAGCAAGAGATCATTTGGTGTTAGCAAGCCTTTCTGTAGATGCTGGCTCTGCAAGGGACCAGCTTGGGTCAAGTAGGGGAACCAGCACAAACTGATGCAAAGAAAACATTTGGACATGAGCTGACCCGAAAATAATACAGCTTTATTCCTGTAGTGCTCTGCTTGAGCATGAAGCCTACTCAAGCTGAGCTGGTTCTGCATATAGACATCACAGGTATCTTTGTATCTGTGATATAATTAATCTACAACCTAAAAATCCACTCATTAGAGGAAAGTCACCTGGACCCTATTGCCAGTGGCTATAAATAAGTCCCTTTGAGTTCAAGTGGTACTGGTCAGTGCTTTGCCAGGAGAAGTATAGTCCAAGTCTTGCCTTTGCTCTTGCAATTAAATCCTGTAGGCTGTTGTTTTGTAGCTTCTTTCATCCATGAAACTTGCAGAGTTTACACTTTCCTTAGGGAACATATAAGCTCTGCAAAATTATTAGTTAATTACAGACATCAGTTTAAAAATTACGTGCATAAATCCTTACTTGACTTAACACCTTTGATCATTAAACCTGAAATAGGACTTTAAAAGTCAAGGTGGTTTGTTTTTGTTTTTGCTGTTTCTTCTGTCATCTGTTTTGTTCCATCTGTTTTCTCAGGCAATGAAATGAGGCCAAGAGGCTCGACTGGGCTTTTCCTGCTCCAGCATGGTTTTGTCTTAATGGCATTGTGACATTTAAATCCTAAAAGAAATCTCCAAAATACAGCATGGAAATCTTTGCAGTTAATATTGACAAAATACCAGCTGGACTGCAAGAATTTTGGGTACAGGATCACCTATTGTGCCGTCAGGGGGTTTAAGTGTTATTATAATAACAACAATAAAACACTTTTTATAGCCAAATTTAAAGTTTTCTGTAAACTTGTTAACTTCTCTCCGTCTTTGACAGGGATGAGTGAAGAGGCCTGGAAAAAATAGGAATTTTTTCCAATGCTTGTTATTTCATGCCACTTGGCAGCATAAGGCTTCTGTTGTAGCTTTTGTTGTTTTATTTAAAACAATGTATATTGGTTAGATATGTAGCCTTTGTTTTCTTCACTGTGTCATTTTTCTGTGAAGGTGTATGAATATTTCATTGTTACACTTGAATGGGTAAACTGAATCTTGTCAATAAACACAGCAGTTTTAAAGCATTTAATATATTTAAAGGACTCCTGACAAAAATCTCTATATGTAAGTCCTTGATCTTGTGTTTAGCTCTCCACTTGTAGTGTCATGCTGGTATCAGAGGAACTGCTCATGCATGCCAGTCTTACAAACAGTGCTTTTCATTAATAGTGTTTCAGAAATGGTATCCCTATTTTACAGGTGGGAAACCTTGCATCCAAAAGGAAGCTGGCAACAGAACTACAAAAAACCAGCAGGAAACCTGGGTTTTAATCCCAGACATGATGTCCATTTACATGCAATTTTTTCATTTCATCTCTTTCTCTTTCCCATTAGCTCTTCTGGCATATTGCCTCAATAAAGTAAATGAGCATGCATTTTTAGGAATCAAGTGCTTGTGTGCTGATAATAAGCCTCCTTTTACATTAAACTTCTAATTTGACAGAAGTGTTATTAAATGACTTCAACACTGAAAAATAAGTAATTATTAGGACAAGAGTGATATAAGGTATTGCAAACTATAAACAGCTAGAAATGCTTATACTATTAGGGACATTAATTTATGCCTACTTAAAAAAATGAGTTTCACATCCAGTTAAACATAGAAATCCATGTAGTGTATCCATTATTTTAATTCTTTACTTATGTTAAAGTGTTCTATATTTTTTAACTTATGACTTTAGTCTCCATTCTCTTACCTACAAAATTGCAGCATTGGACTGGACCACTGCTAGGCTGTTTTTCCTATTTCTTTTATGCTTGAAATAATTTCCTGGCATTCTATATTCATATAAATGAGGAATGTCATAGGACAGTGTCCTAGGCTCAGCAGTAGCAGTCATTTTTCTCCTTCTTAGTAGCTGGTGCAGTGCTATGGTTTTGACTTTCGGCCTGGGAACAGGGCTGATAACACCAATGCTTTTAATTGCTGCTCAGTAATGTTTACCCTGACCAAGGACTTTCTGAGTCTCATGATCTGCCACAGAGGAGGGGAATCCGGGAGGAAGCAGAGACAGGACACCTGACCCAAACTAGCCAAAGGCATATTCCATACTACAGCATGTCATGCTCAGTATATAAACTGGGGGCAGTTACCCAAGAAGGGCTAGCACACTGCCCATGCTGGGCTGGGTATCGGTTGGAGGGTGGTGAGCAGTTGTGCTCTCTTCCTTTGTTATGTCCCTTATCATTATTATTATTGGTGGTAGCAGTAGTGGTTTGTGCTACTGGACTGTTCTTATCTCAACCTGTGGGAGTTACATTCTTTCAATTCTCCTCCCCATCCCTCTGGGAGCCGGGGGAGGAAGGCAAGGAGGGAGAGAGAGTCTGCGTGGCTGACTGAGTTTAAACCGTGACAGTGATACTTCCTGTTTACATTTTTACTGACCTCAATTGAAAGTGAATGGAGGGAAAGGCACTTGGAAATCTTCCTATGGGGCAGCAGACCAGGTAGAGTAGTGTCTACGCTGCTTGCTGGAGTAAACTTCTTGTGCACTGAATTATCATCAACAAGCCCTGGATGCAATCCTCAGAGATGCAAAACCATTCGTTTGCACTGAGTAAAATCTCAGATAAACAGGTCTCCACTGGCAGTCAACAGATGTGATTTCATCTGAGGATGAAATATTGCTGTTCCTTCAGCTGTAACTACCATACTGAATGTGTGCAAAGCCAAAGATCACTAAGGTCACAGGGAATTGTCTCCATTTGGCAGCATCTACCCACCATCCACAGTGTTCAACCCCTGCCACTGAGCCAAGGTGTCACCCTTTCCCTGTGGATCAGGTGAATTTAGGATGCCAGTGGATATGTCTTCTCATCATAAAGAGAGGTGTGCTTGAGTTTCATCCAAGACAGCATGCCTTACAGCGGCCTGTTTTTTGGTATCCAGTGCCTCAGCAAGAAACATACCCCATGGTTCTGAGCTGCCTGAGGCTTTCTCCTTGATTTAGGACTTGTCAGGAGTAAGAGAACAGACTGTAAGATAGGATCAGTAGAAGGGGACAGGACTGGTGGAGACACGTGGTGCTGACCATCACAGAGCAGAATATGAAGTGTTGGCACCCTCCTCACTCTGTGTGGGCATGTCAGCTTTCCTCCGTGACTGATGGGAAGAAAATGAGATCAGAAAATCATGCAAAGAAAACACTCACCTTGCTTCCTTTCCCTCTAGTGGAAAAAAGAGGACTGTTGTTTACTCTTCAGAGCCAGAACCTCCTATTTAATATTTAAATTCTAGAGGCACAGGGCCAAACTCCACCCGCATTAACTTACAGGATTAGTAGAGCAAGAATACAAAACTGCTGCCGCCTCATGCAGGGAATGTCTCTCCTGCCTTTCACTCCTATTTTGCTGGTAACTTCATTTACCATTATATTACAAGCCACTCAGTCTTACTGAGCAACCCTACAAGGATGAATGACTGAGCAGGTGAAAATTTGGTGTGGACAAATGTCATAATCTACATCCAATGAACAATACCCTCAACTTCACATATAAAATGACGGACCTTATGCTGATAGCTGTATCTCAGGACTTGAGGGTTACAACAGATACATCTATGAAAACCTTAGCTCAGTGTATTGTAGCAGTCAAAAATCACATAAAATTCTAGGAAAACATGAGGGAGCAAAACAGAGAACCTTTTATTTGTCACAATATGAATCTAAATTTTAGCCACATATTGAGTATAATTTGCAGTTCTAGTTCTTTTGTCTCATAGGAGCACTGGAGCAATATCATTAAAAATATTAGCTTCCTCATGAGAAGTACCTGTCTAGGCTGGGACTGTTTACTCTGGAAAAGAGACATTGACAGGAGAACTAACAATCTACCATGAGTTTCAGAGAGAATGAGAAAAAGAAAGACTGCTTGCTGTCTCCACCAAAGCAAAAACTAGAAGCATCCAATGGTGTTAGTGGTAGTCAGATTCAAAATGAGAAAGATTTCATGTGACACATAATGGAGTTCTGCCACTCTTTGCCAAAGTACGGGTATGTGGTCTCAAGGGAAAACTGGAAAGTGTTTGGTAAAGAAACCTACTGAGGCTTAATCAATATGCAGGAAACTCATTTGTTCAGGAAGTCCCTGACCTGAAAAATGTTAAGAGTAGAGTGTAGGGAGTTTTATATAAGTTTTTATTCCTGTTCTTATTTTTCTCCAGGCTTCTACTTTTGCTCAGCATTGGAGCACAGGTACTGTGCTAGGTTGATTTTTGCCCTGACTCAGTTATATCTGCTCTTATATTCATAACCTTTCTTACAGATGACAAATTATTAAAATCCCATATTGCTTCTAGCAGCACATTCTCCAATTGTAAGTAAAAAGTTGCTGCCTCTCCAACCTGGGGACTCTGCACAGCAAGCGTGGCTACTCCTGGTGCACAGAAGGCAAAGGGAAGGCAAAGGCTGGGATATGAGATACCAGAAGACTGGATGTCTACCTGACATTTAGACTGGATATAGACTGGCTTTTGAGGCTCTTAATGGAGGAGAAAGCACTTCATTCGAGGACTCAAGCTACCCATAGTCTTTCCTGCAACCAGTTCAGCTCCCCACCAGATACACGTGACAAGTTTCAAGCAGTGACTCAATCTAAGCACCACGACTGGGATCTTAGATAGTAGGGTAAAATGAGGAACAAATTTCTATGCATGGAGACAATTCTGAATAGAATAGAACCTGTGCTCAGGTAGCCTTTGAGACAAAGGTAAGAAGCGGCCACAACCAACAAGCCTCTTAAGTATGAGTGTTGCCTCCTTCAGGGTTATTTCCAGCTTGTCCTTGTCAGCTCCCATAGATGTACATGTACATGAACACTAGGTCACTTCCCTGTGCCATTGTCTCTGTTCAGATGCAAGGAAGGAGGGATGAATCCATCTCTCTTGAAATGGCTTGGTCCATTCTATAAAGCTATTGGCATTCATTTCCAGCTAAATTGGCCTGTGGGAAAGGGCTATGCTGCTGGCACTTTTTACCATCTTAAATGACAAAGAGATTCATCACTAGGCACATACTGTCATTTTCACATTGTGAATTTTGAGATAAATCATTGGTATGCAAGACTAAGAACTCTCAGTCTTCATCTTCTTGGCATTAATTTTCCACATGCTTTCTAAAGTCTCTTCTATCAGGCAGTAGGATCTGACCCCAGTCATGGCAAAATGCCTCCTCATGATCAGAGATAGAAGAAAGGAAGAAAGAATCTTTTCCATAGGTCTACTGTTTCACTATCCAATTCCCAGTCCGTTGCTAAGTAAGTGGTCCAATTCTTTCTCTTGCTTTCCATAGCTCTCAACTGCAAATGTATTTGAAAACTCCCTTATGATTACCTTAAATCAGCCCTGAAAATTGATTTCTGGTATTTCATTTTACTCCTCAAATGGTGCTTTTAACTCATTTCTGTTTATTTCTGTAGCTCTCCACAACACTGCTTGCTACAGGATTATTTACATTTAGTTACTCATTTATTCATTTATTTAGGACATAACCAGGAAGATGGTTTAGCCTTTTTCTTTTAGTTCCCCCAAAATTCAGCCTCTGACTTTTTGACAGCAGTCTTAAATTGAACTGGATGGATGTGCACTTGAGAGAAACCTGAAAGCACTGGGGGTGGTAGTTTTGAGGACTCAGCGAATGACAATCCTCCCTTTGAATTAGTACCAAACCACTGTTTTAGAGCAATGCTGTAGGTGCCATGCTGCTGAAGGTGCTGCCTTCCTAAAAAAATAAACAGGATGAGTTTGTAACCCCTTAAGATGTCATGTAAGGGAAATGTCTTTCTAAACGGTGGACAATCGCTTTAATGCTGAGAAGTCACCATGTTAAAAGAGTCAGATTATTTTTTGGTTTTTTTTTTTTTTTTTTGTAGCGGACCTTGTTTGTTTGCACAGTGTAGACTAGGATGTCTACATCCTACTCTACCTTTGCATGTTCGTAGGCCGAACAAAGGATTTTATTGGGATCTTTTCTATTAATACTAACACAGTAACAGTCATAAAATGATTGTAGAATTTGCTAGCATTCTTAAGCAATATTAAGACAAAATAATAAATCAGTTGAGAATCATGAAAGGTCAGACTTAATCTTCTATCCTTTGTCTCCATTCAGTTTACATATGAGTTTAACATGGTATCATCTTTCCCCAGTTTGTGCTGAAGTTGCCACAGGAAGCTGTATCCATGGAGTCTGGAAAAAGTTCAGAGATGATCCACTTATACACACCTGGAAAGCTGGTAGGAAAATAAATGACAGATTGCAAGTCCTTTCCTTGCCCTATTACTGAGATTGTTGTAAGGTGTGTTCACCAACAAACACTGCATGGTCTCCAGCAGCCAAAGACTCAGGAGTGCTATTCACAGTACTAGAAGCAAGCTACATGAGCTAGGTGATAGCTAAGACTGCAGCCAGGATCACAGTCTCTCCTGCCAGGTGTGGAGCCAGCCTTTCACTGAGGGAGACAGATGCCAACTCTCTGGCCTTGTGCTCTGATTGATTTGCCCCTCAGTGTGACAAATATCCAATGTGTGAGCAGCCAGCGTTTGTCAGGAGTGACAAACAGAAACTCACTTGTCTGACAGAGTGAAAAGGCTGCTGGTGCCTGATTTTGTCTCTGTAGAAGCTAAGCTGATTTAAATCTCTCAGCGGTTTAGATGAGTGACCAGTGTGAATAGATGGTAGTGTCTGTTTTGTTGCTTTTCTGTGCTTGCTCTTAATGATTTCACCTAAAGAGCCACTTCTTTTGCACAATAGGTAACCCTGCTGCTCAGAGATGAAAAGGTCCCCAGGTCAATTCCTTGCTGGACTTGCAAGCCCTCATTTAATACTTTCCTACTTGGTTGCTTTCCTGTATTCTTTGCTGCTCATGTGTGCCTTGTCATCTTGAGGTACCCTTAAGAGGCAGCGTGCTGTTTTGGGGAAACTGTCCAGTTTTGTGGTGAGAACAAGAACTGGGTATTAAAAAACACAGGTACTAATCTAGCTCTGATAAGGTCTTGCTCTATGACCTTGGATGAATCATTAAATGCCCCTATTGCATTGTTTTCTTGTTTTAATATTAAGAGAGAACAGCAAACTCCTACCATACGTATTATAGTTATTGTGTAGCTTATTCCAAAGATTTTTAAAGTGCTCTGAGATTGGGAAGTGGGAGAAACATATTTAAGAGCCAATTAGTGGCATGAATTTTGCTTTTGATTGTTAGTTTAATAGTTATCACCTCCATAAATTTGTAACTCCATTTATTAACATTAAAGAACTTAAAACATATAGTGCAGGGAGTTATCTCCCACAATAAAAATTCCCTTCCCACCTAAGCAGTATATTATTCATGAAAACAAGCTACTATCGACCCCAAAAAGGGCTGGGGTGTTACTCTGTCTCTGTGTATAAGAATTTTACAGAGAATTATCACATTCTGCATAAAGGTTAACATTAGGTTGGACTGAGAATACTTCATGTAAGTGAATTACATCATTTCCATTGTCATCAGTAAAGCACATAATATTATTTGCGTGAATTACTATTAACTACAGTCAGTCCGCATGTGGTTGTTTGGTTTTCTTTTTCATAAGATTTATATGACAGAAAATCTGGCCAAAGTTCTTCAACATGAATGCTTTTGAGGAAAGAGCTGAGGATATTTTTATTAATCTTTGATTTAATCTGTTATACCAAATACTTTATTTATGGAAGGTGGAGAAGAAGAAAATAATGCAGAAGAAAAAAAAACATTATAAATCTGACATTTTCTGAATAATTTAAATTTAGGTTTGCTCATTAAAGGTAACATTCTGGTTTATATTTTTTCTTATTTTTTATTTAAATGTGTTTATAAATGCTTGAGATTTGAGCAGTGTTTCATTTGATGCCAGAGAAACACTTTTAAATTCCCCCTGGTAACTGATAGTAAAACAGTTTGTGCATCTTTATGACAAAAAAGATTATAGATGAGGTTGCAAAGCCTTTCCCTTTATAACTGCAGAATAGTACATTGTAACTTTCTGAAGAATTATACTGATGTGCTCCTTTGAGTTACCAGGATCCACCCTGCCATTTCAAAAAACTCCACAGGAGTCTCTGCAAAACAGGGGAGAGACAATTTAAAACCATACTCTAGGCTTATTTTTTTCAAGCAGAGTTGACATTAGATGCTTGGGAAAATGTGCTAATGGACGGCATTTAGTGAGCAGTAGTGGTTGCCTACTTTTGGGGAAGAGAGCTGATAAGACAGCCTCCTACAACAGTAAGGGCCAGAACTGAACATCCAAAGATAGGCAAACTAGTCCTAGAAAGGTAATTCACTGCTGTCCACAGCAGTCCTGTGTCCTGGGTTGCAAGTGTCCCGGGTTCAGCACTCGCAGTCATTTTTCTCCTTAGTAGCTGGTGCAGTGTTCTGGTTTTGACTTTCAGCTTGGGAACAGCAATAACACCAGTGTTTTTAATTGCTGCTCAGTAATGTTTACTCTGACCAAGGACTTTTTGAGTCTCATGCTCTGCCAGGGAGGAGGGGAAGCAGAGACAGGATACCTGACCCAAAGTAGCCAAAGGGGTATTCCATACCACAGCATGTCATGCCCACTATATAAACTGGGGGTAGTTACCCAAAAGGGTTAGATCACTGCTCGGATCACGCTGGGTATCGGTCAGCAGGTGGTGAGCAGTTGTATTCCCTTCAATTGTTATTTCTCTTATCATTACTATTATTGATGGTAGCAGTAGTGGTTTTGTATTATACCTTAGTTACTGGACTGTTCTTATCTCAGTCTGTGGGAATTGCATTCTTTCAATTCTCCTCCCCATCCCCCCGGGAGAGGAGGGGAGGAAGGGGGAGGGCGTGAGAGAGTGGCTGTGTGGTTCTGAGTTACGGCTGGGCTTAAACCGCTACAGCTGCTAAGATTGAATTGGCTCACATGGACTTAAATTGGCAACATAAGGGTGAATTATTTTTGGCCTGGTGGGCCCAGGACACTTCAGGCCATTCAGGGCAGAGATGCAACATATAGATGGGCCTGTGATCGAGGGGTGGACTTAACAATGGACGCTATTCCCCTCTGTGAAACATGCGCAGCATTTAAGCAAGCCAAACGGTTAAAGCCAGGACGATGGCTGAAGTACAATTATGGGGATGCCTGGGAAATCTACTATATCACACGCCCACCAACCCGCCAAGGCAAGCGCCATGTGCTTACCATGGTGGAAGCAACCACTGGATGGCTGAAAACATACGTTGTGTATACAACCTGTTAGAGAGCAGTGTAGGGGAGAGGGACCTGGGGGTCCTGGTGGATGACAGGGTGACCATGAGCCGACACTGTGCCCTTGTGGCCAAGAAAGCCAATGGCATCCTGGGTTGTATTAGAAGGGGGGTGGTTAGTAGGTCGAGAGAGGTCCTCCTTCCCCTCTACTCTGCCCTGGTGAGACCTCATCTGGAATATTGTGTCCAGTTCTGGGCCCCTCAGTTTAAGAAGGACAGGGACCTGCTGGAGAGAGTCCAGCGCAGGGCAACTAAGATGATGAAGGGAGTGGAGCATCTCCCTTATGAGGAAAGACTGAGGGAGCTGGGTCTCTATAGTTTGGAGAAGAGGAGATTGAGGGGTGACCTTATTAGTGTATATAAATACATAAAGGGGGAGTGTCACGAGGATGGAGCCAGGCTCTTCTCAGTGGCAAACAATGATAGGACAAGGGGCAATGGGTACAAACTGGAACACAAGAGGTTCCACTTAAACTTGAGAAGAAACTTCTTCTCAGTGAGGGTGACGGAACACTGGAACAGGCTGCCCAGGGGGGTTGTGGAGTCTCCTTCTCTGGAGACATTCAAAACCCGCCTGGACACGTTCCTGTGTAACCTTATCTAGGTGTTCCTGCTCCGGCAGGGGGATTGGACTAGATGATCTTTTGAGGTCCCTTCCAATCTCTAACATACTGTAATACTGTGATACTGTGTGCCCCACACCACTGCCCAGAACACTATCCTGGACCTTGAGAAACAAATTCTGTGGCAACACGGCACCCCAGAGAGAACTGAGTCAGACAATGGGACTTGTTTCCGAAACAATGTTATGGACACTTCAGACAAAGAGCATGGCATTGAGTAGGGATATTGCATTCCCTACCATGCACCAGCCTCTGGGAAAATCAAACAGTACAATGGGCTGTTAAAAACTACACTGAGAGCAACGGTTTCAAACATTGGGGTACACATTTACCAAAAGCCACCTGATCAGTCAACACCAGAGGATCTGCCAGCAGGTCTGGCCCAGCCCAGTCAGAACTTTCATATATTGTAGAGGGAGACAAAGTTCCTGTGGTGCACATGAAGAATTTGCTGGGGAGGACAGTCTGAGTTATTCCTGCTTCAGATAAAGGCAAACTCACTTGTGGGATTGCTTTTGCTCAGGGACCAGGATATACTTGGCGGGTAATGCGGGAAGATGGGGAAGTCCGATGTATACCTCAAGGTGATTTGATTTTAGGGGAAAACTGCCAATGAACTTAACTGTATGCTGTTGCCTGCTGTGTAATACTTTTATAGCCCATCAACTAGATGTCTTCAGATCACCAACAACTGGCCCTGACTTCCCTCCAACCATCATCCCAACAGAGAATGAACTTTGATAGAACCAGACGAGTTCTGCAGTAAAGGAATGATCAGCATTACCAGGCAGTGATCCAACACTGCACACAGCCTTTCCTGCCCTGAAAGGCTGTTACAAGAGATGGAACCTGACATCATGGACCGAATGGACTCGGCAGCATTATAGGGATTGGTCCATGCACTAAGAAATGATTTCTTTCTCTCAGTCTGTGTGTGTATGTGGATATATATATATGTAAGAGCGACGGTATATTGAAAATGTGGGATCTGAGCATGACGTGAATGGTATTGAATAACGGTTGGATACTGTCCTGGGTTTAGCAGTAGCAGTCAATTTTTCTCCTTCTTAGTAGCTGGTGCAGTGCTGTGTTTTTACTTTCAGCCTGGGAATAGAGCTGATAACACCAAAGTTTTTAGTTGTTGCTAAGTCATGTTTACTGTGACCAAGGACTTTGTGAGTCTCATGCTCTGCCAGGGAGGAGGGGAGGCTGGGAGGAAGCAGAGACAGAACACCTGACCCAAGCTAGCCAAAGATGCATTCCATACCACAAAATGTCATGCCTGGGGAGGTAACTGGGACTTATCCGGAAGGGCACGGGGCTCTCTTTTGGGGTTGGACTCGTTTTGGCGGGTGATATAGTATTCTCTTCCCTTGTTATTTTCTCTTATCATTATTATCATTGGTGGTAGCAGTACTGATTTGTGTTATACCTTAGTTACTGGACTGTTCTTATCTCAACCTGTGGGAGTTACATTCTTTCGATTCTCCTTCCCATCTCTCTGTGAGTGGGGGGTGGGGTGGGGGGGTGGGGTTGGGGGGGAAGGAAAGAAAGAGGAAGGAAGGTGGGGAATGAGTGAACGAGCTGTGTGGCTGGGTTTAAACCATGACACTCTATGATGTGTTTGTGTGTGCATGCATATGTGTATTGGAGAAAGAAGGGAGGAAAAATAATTCAGCAAAACATGTATTTTTCAGGAATGCTTGTCTTCTTTAAAGAAAAGGTCCCATCTCTATTGACCTCTGCTAGAAAAAGGATGTCAGCAGAGCTGGCATAAGTTAGATGTTCCTCACTCCAGAAGCCATCATAACCACTTGATCAGCAGTCTTCACCCTGCAGCAGTACCACCTTTCTCATCACAGAGAGTCAGGGGCAGGTTAGCCTCCAGGCGCTGTCATGCAATGAAGAAACACCCACTATCTGCTGGATGGAAATCCACAAACTGTCTTTTTCTGGAATAAATTTGTTTCTACTGCTGATTCAAAACCATTTTGAGTCAACTTAAGTCACTTCAGCCCTGTTTGTTCTCTTGGCCTGACTGACAAGCTCCCACGTTACCCATGTCTTTATTTTATACTCAAAATGTCTTCGATGCCCTACAAGTTAATGTCAACTAGTTCTCAGCTTCACTTAAGGAGTCTGGCATTTTTTAATGAAGTCTTACATAAGAGATGAGACTCAGCTCATAACAAACCCCACATCTTTTGTTGTTGTTGTTTTTCTCTAAGTGAATCCAGTGGCAGCGCAATGAGCCAGACTGCCATTCTGGAAAACGAAGCATCTTCTGCAGCTGGATCACCACGAGCAGGTCTTTCCTCCCAGGGCCTACCCTCTGCTCTGCACTGACAGATGAAATCTGGAAAGTCAGGAGCTTCCAGAGCACATGAATGACAGGTATCACTGTCCTGCCTTGTGCCTCTCTGAGTGTCTCTTTACTACTGCAAAGCATAGCTGCAGGGACTGCATGGGGGATCTTAGGGGAGCAACTAACAATAACAATTCTTACATTCACAAAACTTCTGACTTTTATGTTGGATCCACTTGCCTTGGTTTTCTGTTCTGTGTTTTGTTTAAAACAAAGACCATACTCATTTTGATATATTTTTTCTGTATCCAGGCTCTGGTGTACTTCATAGGCTTGCTTTTAGCTGTATTTTCTAACAAGGTTTAAAACCCTCATACTATAGACCATTAGGATGCCAGTATTTGACATGGCTGTGAGAAGCACACAAATAATTCCCCCCCCCCCCCCCAAAATGGTAGTGAGTGTAAGTGAGGAGTGAATAAAATTGTCTGGTTTTTAATTTAATAACATTTTATTATTGCAAATGACAGCTGTTCCACTCACAGTATTTGGTGGCCTATGGCTTTTTCTCCTAAAAAAAACCTAAGCTCCTTCAAGTGAAAAAAAATAAAAGACATAAACCCACCATTTTAGAGCTTGGCACAGAATATAGAAACCAGATCCATTCACTGGATATTGCTTCAGCTACCACTGGTGAAAATATCTATAGGTAAACAAAGGGAATTAAGTACAGCTCAGACTCCAGCTCTTGCCACCCTATGTACCGAGGGTCATCATCTGCGTTATATCCTTCATCATGCAGACAAATGGGGATCATGTTAGACAGAAGAAATCCCTTATCACCACACATTTTGTCCTTGCTGAGGCTAACAAGTTATGACTGTCAGTTTTTAATATCATGATTACTGCTGCATTGCAATGACCCCATGTTTTGCAATTACCTCGTCTATCTTCTCCTTTGGATAGCCCCTTGCTCAACAAAGCCTGGCTCCCTTCTGGGGAACAGCAAAAACAGTGAGAGGATGTAGTGACAGAGATGAAAATGCAGAATGACTCTGTGCTTGGCTGTCTGGGCCTGGTATTTTGGTTCAAACAGTTCCCAGCAGTGAGAGACATGATCAAAATGACAAAATGACCAGGAAACATTGTGTTATGGCTGACACTCCATACATACATATGGCTGACACACTGCCTACTGCCACACAAATGTATACTGTCATACAAGACATGAAATCAGGGGCAAGAGAAGGGGAAAGGCATTTGGAATCTCCTAGCTTTTGTCAGTTAGCATCAAATTGTTTCACTGGTAATGTTTAAATGAAATGTAGATTTATCTATTTTTGCACTGAATTTCTTGCTGGTTTCTAAATCAAAAGTAAGACATCCATGGAAGATTATGAAACATGTAATGTTTCCCCAGGAGAAAAACCCTTCTCTCTAGGAATATCTTGTTTTGGCTCCTACAAATGAGAAGTTTAGATTCACCTATGCATGTATTTATGCATTTTTGAAAGCTTCTTTTTCAGTCTATTAAACACATTTTCTGGGTCAGGTTGTGTCTTCATGTGTCTGCACTAATCAGGTAGGATCTCAAGTAGCATTTTATCCCTATATCTATGTCTCCTAGCAAATTGTGATAGCAAATATCCAGCTTTGAGATGTCACAGCAGGACTGAGTCAACATATTTTAAAGCCACTGGAAGTAGTTCTGACAATTGGTAGAAACAGCAAATGAAATTCACACAGGCACACACAGAGTCAGCAAGCAGGAAGCATGAATTAAATTTGTCATGTGAGCATGGTGAATTTTAAAGCTTTTTCCACTGAAAGCTCTGTCTTCTTTAGTTAGATTAGAGAACCTCAGCTTTAAACTTTGATGAATATGAACAAGAAGGGGCTTTAAAATAATTAGCAATCCTGCACTTCAGTCCACCTCTTGCATTCAAGTTTCTCAAAGAGCTTCAGGAATGGCCACTCATGTCTGGTAGTGATGCTGCTACCAGCTTGTCCTGGCTTTGGAGGTAGAAGAATTGAGACACAATGGATAGGATGTGACCAAGGTAGCGGGAGTGTAGGAGAGCTGCTATGGGACCCAAGCTTATGTTGCTAATTAGTTATTGCTCTTCAGATTAATTGCAACCAAATACCTTTTTTTTTTTTTTTTTTCTTCCAGTACTGTCTGTTAATAGGACTATTCACCTTATGGACCAGAATAATCCACCTCCTATCATCATTTGTCCAGATAGGGTCAGGAGACTACACCCCTTTGCCCATTTTCCTGCATCTATTGAGTGAGAATAGTCACTTGGCCTTCCCTGAAAATTGCCTGTTGTTACCTCTGAAAAGTTAGAGTTCATCACACCAGCAGGATTCCATTTTTTCTTTCCCTTATCATAAAGACACATTAGAATTTATTTAAAATGAGTGTTACAGCATTCCTCTGTAATAACAAAAGGTTCACATAGTGTCACCCTCACAAACAGAGCTGAGAAGGGGAGTGATGATATTACATTGCTAAAATGTGTCCCTCTCTTCAGCACTTCACGAGATCACGGAGGGTTTTGTATGCTCTTTCATGATACTTCCACAGCACCGGGTGCAGGTACTGTAAATTCCTCAGCAAGAGCTTTTGTCGTCTTTCAGAAAGCAAAAGGCAAAGGAACAGGCAGAGGAGGGGCACCTGAAGAACCACAGCTCTTGCTATGGTGAAAGTAAACCTAGCGTCCTCCCTCCCACATGCTGGTGGGGGCATAGCTGTCATATCCTCTCCTAGCTTCCAGCCCAGCACAAAGCAAAGACTCTCTTTTCCTTAGTTTGCCAGTGGCAGCACTTACATCCAGGTAAGGGAAAGACGGGCACAGACCTTTAAGAACAAGAGGGCTAGTGCAGCACCCATTGGGCAGCCAGTCCTCAAGGGGACCCAGGGATGATGTGGAGGCACAACAGTGGGCTTAACTGCTGCGACATCTGGCTCATAGGGTTGGGTTGTTTTTTTTTTTGTATTGTAACCTGAGATCACTGAAATATCTGCTGGCAGCCATTTCTGCCTCTGTATCTCACAGAAAAGGCACACTGTTCTTTTGTGGTGACTTGGCTTTTGTTTGTTCTTGGGTTTTCTGTTCTTCAAATAAAAATCCTGTCTTATTCTTAAATAACTGCCTTATAATTTCCTTATTGAGGATCTTAATACAGCCAGAGGACATTCTTCCTTGGAAGAACTGGTTAAAAGCATTCTGGCAGTGAAATACGGCTTTGTTTTGCTTAGCATTCTTCAGATAAAGTGTTTGCAGTTTTGTGTGTTACACTTGCAGATATAAAGATACAGACCATTCTGTAAAATGAAGACAGGGATTTGAAGTTTCATGCTACTCAAAGGTATCAGAATTCCCCATGATGATGACTGAAGAAGAGAAAATAAGTAAATAGAGAGGGAAATGCATCTTATACCTGCAAGTAATCCCACTCACTTGCAGCAGCATACCAACCAATAGGAGTAAGGGTAGGGAAATCTGCCTTGAATGAATGGTGGAAGTGTAAAGTGTGACAAGAAAATGTATCATTGGACTTCTTGTCTCAATACGTTATTTTAGTCTAAAGGCCGTCTTGCTATCCTTGTAGAGTATTGTCAGTACTGGTGGTCAAAACTTTCATTTTCAGATATAGCTCCTGTCTTCTGTGTCAAGAAAAAGACTACCTGGTCACACAGCTACCACCTTGTAATCATTTTCCCATGACGTTAACTTAACCTGTGGCAGTGTTTTGGTAGCCTTGGGATCATGTCTGCCCTCAGGAAGATATATAATGACAGATAACACAAGCATGTACAGACCTCACCGATCTCTCTGTGATTTACAGATTAGAAAGGAAGAGCTACTGGGAGAATACCAATCAAACCTGAAGTCTGTATCTCCAGGGACCCCCTGCCTGCTGCTTCTTTCAAAGATGAGCTGAAAGCTGCAGCCTGACATGCAGGTGCAATGACAGTGTTGTTTATACTCCTTGCTCCACCTTGCCACTTCATGAGACTGAATCACCAATGACCTGTTGAGACAAGGGAGCACAAAATCACAAAATGAAATGTATGAAAACCTTTAGAATCAGTTTTAAGTAATATTAAGTTTGATGGCTTTGTAACAGTAGCAATGGAAAATAATTGAGGTGGATGATACATAGAAAAAAAAATAGAGTACAGCTAGAGAACATACTGAGAATTCTCACAAGATAAATCATTATAGTTGGCACAGTTTTAAGAAAAACAGTCTAGAAGTATAGGACACAGGGATAAGGAGTATCTGGGAGCTGCAGGTGTCCAGGATGGGCTAGTTAAACTAACTGATAAGTAGGAGTATAGGAGGATTATTATGTCTCTGGTGCTAATGAACCAATTAAACTGGTATAAGCATCTACTGCGAGTGCTTCAAAGGCTGCCAGAAGTGATGAAGATTGTTAGAAGAAGTAAATGACCCTCAGATACCACCACCACAGTTCTGTAAGCATGCGGGGAACTCTCTGGAAAATGACGTAATTCATGCGTAGCCTCATGAATATGTATGCATGCCCAGGGACTATATAAGGATGGCTTGTATAGCAATACAGGGACACACATTAGGAGGAGTTATCCCCTGTGTCTCCCGGCACTGCAATAAAGAATACCTGCTTGTCAGCTTGAAAACTTTGTTGGCAGGTTTGTTCCTGCAGTTTTCTCCGAATCACTGTTTCACTGTGGTCTTGCCCCATCTCCTCCTCCCTTACTGGTAGACTCAGAAAAAAAAAAAAAAATGTTTTATGAAGCCTAATCATCCTTGCTGTCTGTAGGCTAATGTGGATAACTCAACATGCACACTGAGTTTAGCAGGATGCTCCCAGGCAGGTGGTGCAGGAGACTGCTATGCAGTGCTGTCCTGCAGTCTCCAATGTGAGCCCATGTTGTTGTTTCTCTTCGGGATAAAGAAACATACCCTCTGTGATTTCCCATCCTCTCTCTTCTCATCCATTCAACTCATAAGAATGTTCATTAGAAGTAAATCTCAAAATGTGTCAGTTCAAGTCAGTTCAAGCTTTCGTGTCCGTTCAAGTCATGCTGCTCATTCTTGTCCAGCCAACCCTCAGGAGGTAGATGTGTAGTGTATGGGTAATAACTGCCATGTTTACCAATGCCACAGAGTTTATTTGCTCATTGAGAGCCTAAATGGGCTGTCCCATACCATAACCTGAGGGGTTCCCAGAATTAGGCAAGCTCCAGAGCCCTATGGTTTTTCACAGGACATCTCTACTGGGGCTGGGGTGTTCGCTTTAGCATTTGTGTATTTTTCAGTACCTGGAATCACTATCAGTAAGTGGGCAGAGTGGCCTAGACTTCTGTCTTCATTTACTTTTTACTATAAAGCATTTCAAATGCTACTATAACAGATCTTCCCTGTATTTATTTAATTCTCTTTAAATCAGGTAGCCCTAGTGCTCATCTCTCCTTATTGATGAATAGAATATAAAGCTGTTTACAAGTGCCTGAAAGTCATTTTCCCATGTAAATAATTCAACACAGTTCTTTTGCATGTGGTGTCTAGATGGGTCACAGAGGAGTTCTGTGCTGGTCCTCTGCAGGACTTTTCATGCTTTTTCAAAATTATGTCTATAGATTTGCTCTGGAATCACTGGCATGGCTTCTAAACCTTTTCAGGTGAGAGGACCAAAATGAGAGGGTGCTATGGTTTGCTCAGGGAACCAGAGAAGAGATGCTGATCTGCTGTTTATCTCATATGTTGCCTGGGTTTCAATTAGCCTGTGTTCCATACATTGGCCATCCAGAAACCAGTATGAAATTAAGTGCAGGACTGTTTCTAGTGGGGTCAAGTTCTACGCTGATGCAGGCAGTTGTCATCTCTAACCCTTCCAGTTGACAGCTTCAAGAAATGTCTATGAACCGTGGAAACCATATGCTTTTTCTCGCTCAGATGTTTTTTTTTCCTAGACTCATGCTCAAGCATACCAGAGAAAGTGCAGGTTATCTGCATCCACCTTTTCAGGTTTGGAAGGCAGGTATACATCTGCAAAACATTTCAATTACCAGTTTTTGTGTCAAACTCAAATGCCAGTTTGTGCATAAACTTTGCTTACTTATTTTCAGAGCAGTACATTGTCCAGGTTCTCTGCCTGGCAACCCTTACTAGACCTTTCATTTCTTTATGTCTTTCAGCCCTGTTTTTGTTTTTGTTTTTGTTTTCTTTTGTCTATTTTTCGTTACTCCTTCCTAGATCCTGTGATTCTGCAATTCTTCAAGGATACTTTTCCCACGCTTCTCATGTTCCTTCAGCAGCTTTTATCTGAGAAACATCTGATAATTTTTTACGTCCTTCTTGGGTCCTCTTCTTTCGCCAAAACATAAGCTACCTTATAGTGGAAGGTCAAACACAATGGCAGTGCTCAGTGGCACAAAAAGAAATAAATTATTGAAAGCAGAAAAGAAAGAAAAATGGAACTTTCCCATAAGAAACGCGTCTCTTGAAACACTCTATAGCATTTCTGTGCACTGACTAGACAGCAAAGAAGGGGGAACCTTCGTCCTTCCTTCAAAATAAAATAATTTCTTTCTCATGATAAAATTACATTTTCTGCTAATTGTATGGGTTTCTTTTAAGCAGAAACAGAAACAACAGTAAACATCTATCAAAAACATTTTAATTAAAATGTTAAATACCCTTCTATAGAGAAATCTTCTTTCCCACCAATAAAAACTCACTAGAGTTAATTGTTTAAAGTAATGTATTTGCTTCTCTGTCTGTATATAAGAGATTAACATATTAACAGGAATGTAACTTTTTATTTGCGCTGGGTTTCAAGACGCAATGTTTCAATGTATAATTTTCCTGATTTTTTTCCTTCTTTGTAACCTCAAGTGTACAGGGCACATTTTAAATGATTGTGATTATTATCATAGTAAAATAGGGGTTTTGAGTGTCAATATATATGTAAAAAAATTCCTATTCCTTAATTTTAGCTAAAGGTATTGGGTTCATCTTTTTGAATACTTGTGGGTGTTGCTCCATAAATACTTGTTTGCTGGCAAACTGGCTAAATAAGAGATCATGTGCCTTTTTCTTTTCCATTGTAGAAATAAAGCTTATTCCACCCTTTGCTCACAAGAAGCTGCCAGAGGGTGTGCTAAGTCTCTTGTGGTCTCAGTTCACACCACCAAAAACATTTGTCTTCACCAATGAAACCAACTGACACAGCACATGCTTTAACATGTCAGAGCCACAGAAACACTGGTTCCTGTTCACAGTGACCTGGTGGTCAACAGTGAAAATATCCTTGCAGCACACTGAAAAGGTTAGCGTGTAGCTTTCACTGCTGCTGCACTCCTCCTGGGGTCAAGTAAAAGAGTCGGTGATCTTCCACCTCATATCAGCATGGCTGTGCAGGGAATATGTTCACATCACCAACGCATTCAGACTTGGGTTGGCAATATGATTCTGAACTTTGGTCTTATGAGGAAAACAGAGACCACTGATCAGCAAACCAGTGGTATATGTCCTCTCTGGAGGAGCTGCTGTTAGTTGCCTGATGGCATGAATAGAGGTATATTTTCTGTATGCAGAAGTACTTTATGTCGGTTGCTGTTGAGTTCTGGGCTCAGCGGGATTAGGGAGCTGGGCTGTCTCTAACAAAGTTAAATTATTTTGTTTCCAGCAAAGGCAGTGCTTTCCATTCCTGCAGCAGGAATCCAATGGAGGCTTTCAATCAGTTGTTGGTGCCAGGCCTCTGGAGACGATTGTTTGGTAGTGGGCTGCAAATCCACAGTATTGACCACATCCACAAGAAGCTGTCTATGTCTATGGATGGTCTTTGGCAGAAAGAGTCTTACATTCGTACTTCACAGAGAGTTTTATGTTTTATTGGACTTCTGGCAGCTGGGTGAAGAGCACAGAACATAATCACCAAGATCATTATCTGTTATGTATAATAATGTAAACTTGTCTATTAAAAAGATAATATTTTCAACTATCAACTGATATTTTGCTGAGATAATAGCATCTCAATTCAGAGAAAAATAAAAATGAAACTTCAAAAGGAATCATTATTAGGCTTCAGTGGTAATATAAAAGCACTGATAACACTAAGATATGTCTGAATACTTTGGAGGACAGATATTGTCACTCTTATAGAAATTTTAGGTGAAATCTCTTCTAACAAAGTCCTGAGCTATTTCTCCTTCATTCCCTGTTCTTTTCTCTCCCTGAATCTTCCACTCTTTCTTCTATATTTGCAGCAATATGTTCTTCTGTAAAGGCCCTGTCTCTACTTGTGCCTCCTTCTTTTCATGCTTGGCAAACTCCTTAGAGTGTGCTATTCTTGCAAAGACTGAAGAGTTGAGCAAGAACACTATATCCTCCTCAGTGCAAGTATGAAAGGGACTTTGCTTCTCTGCTCTGTGAAGGTAAAAGAAGATTTTCCTTTTTCTTATTCTAAGAAATTTTTCAGAGCCTAAGTGCTTTGGGTGTGGAGGGTCAAATTCATTCAAACAAAATGCAGGAAGAGGTCACTGCTCCATGCAACTTTTCTCTTTTCTACCCATCCCAGTCTAGGTTTGATCTTATCCTATTCAATCTGAAATGATTTCTCTGTAATCATTTAGCACTTTCCAGGAATTTCAGTAGTTAGTTATTTTCCTCAGTCATCTTGCATTACTTCTGCATGTCTTTTGTTCCCATTTCAGAAGGAGCTCTCCCTCATCTGTTTAAAATCTTTACTTCTGAAAACTCAGTTACCTTTTTTTCTCTCTTAGGAGTCTGAGGGCAGCCCATCCATCTCCCTGCAGCTGAATTGAACTCCAAGTGAAGAAAGAGCATGCTGGATCTATTTAGCTGCAGGAGGAGCCTAGGATCTGCTTGCACGTCACATGGCCAGGTCTGCATGCCTGGTGGGGGGCAATACTGAATCAGCAGTACCAAGTGGTGAGTCTAAGGCTAAAGCCTTTGGCACAATAAGCCTGAGCTTTCTTGGCAGATGTATTTTAAACACAAATCCTTGTAAGTCGTGGGAAATCCCCTCAAAGTGTCAAAATTGGTTTTACATAGAACGAGAGCAGCAGTTTTATGACTGGAAGAAAGGGATTGGCAAGTAAGGGTATAGCACATTAGGACATCACATGGAACAAGACATGGATTTGGTCAAAAGGCAAGCAGGAGGAAAACGTGAGAAGCATATTCACTTCCAGTTAAAACTTAATTTCAATTAAGAGGAAAAACAGATCCTTTGATGCAAGACAGCTTTGTCTTGTCCAAGCCCCCTCAGATGTGAGCTTATCAGAACAAAGGAAAGATGGAAAATAGAAGATAGACTAGTGTGAAGGAACTGAAATGAAACAGGGTGTTCAATACAAACAACTCTATCTGGTCTGCCAAAGGCTCATCTCTACCCTGTAGTGGGGGAGAAGCCTTAGAGGCGAACATTGAGTATCTACTGTTCCATAATTCAGATCTTTTCTCATAATGTTTTCTTCAAGGAAAATGGTTGTTCTAAGCATCCTGCTAGGTTGCATAACATCTCATTTTTCCTCTTTAGAAGCAGGAGAACTGAAGCATACCAGCAGAATGCTAATGCTGTCTTGGCTTCAATGGAAGTGAAACTGGTGCTGTGACAGATATGCTGAACAGGGAGTCCCTGTAGTTTGCTTCATTTTCATTGCCCAGGTTCTTCAGTAGTTTCAGAGTTGCCCAAAATAACTTTGGTCAGTGGAGCTCAGACTTTCCTTTTTTGGTTAACTTTGCCACAAAGAAGAATTCAAGAGTGGAGAGAGTACAGCTAGAAGGATGGAGACAGTCATACAACTCTGAACTGAATTGAAATATCAAGTGGCTGGTATCAAGAATAGCAGTCCATTAGACCTGTCAGTAACATAGCCAAATTTTTAGGAGATAGAGGAAGCCATTGGCAGGTTCGGAGAAGCCTTGCATTTCAAAATGAACTCTTCAGGAAAAATGATTGCTTTAAGATACCCATTGAGTACAATAAATTCTCATTTCTCTCCCCTAGAAACAATTATAGTAATGTAACTCCTCATGGAATTGAGCATTCAAACTTCCTCACAGAATTAGCTCTTATTTAAGCTACTTTACCAGTTCAATGGGATTTTTTATTAAAAACATTTATTAACTATGTGTACACCCAGCCTTCACATAGTTAATTTTTTTTTTTACTGTGTATTTTTTAAAATCTTGGTTTTGCAGAAGGTGTTCTATTTATTTATTTATTACTATAATTCTATGTGGTACAAACGCATTTTTTCTTTCATGGTGTCTCCTTTGAACTACCTGAGTCTCTCTGCAGCTTTCCAGTTGGTCCTTGAAGCTACTATCAAGTGATAGCTGCCTCTTAGATCTTAAGGCTGTGTTATCTGTAGGAGGAAAACTGGGCTCCTCCAAAACACAGGGCTCACTGGCCACGTCTGCTCCCTCTTCCTTTCATGAGGAGTCTGGAGAATGTATGTCAGATGATGTCCTTGAGGGCCAATTACAAACCCCATCAGATTTTCTTTCCTCCTAGTTCCAACTTCAAAGGACAAAAGACACATTGCTCAAAAGCCTTTCCAGAAGCTGTCCCTGGAAGCAGAAGGGGTAGCATACGGGAAGTTCCCCTTCTGCTCTAAAAGAGACTTTGTTCCCTTCTTGTTTGATGCTACAACCAAAACCATACAATTCTGCATGTGCAAAAGTTCTTTCACACAAGTAGAATTGCACAAATGAAGCAATGACAACAAAATCTGTGGGCCCTGCAGTGAAAAATTAGTATTCCAAACATGAAATTAGTTTGTCCTGGGCATACAGAAACCTTGTAATTTGGTTAATTTTTATTTTATTGTCAGATACAATTAATTTTCTACATGATTTTATGGTTTGATAGGATTCATTAGAAATTTTCCCCAAACCACCTCTGTTAAACAAAAGAGTGGGGTAAAGATCCTTTCTCCTCTTTCAATTGTGCTTGTTTTCCTCCTGCAAATGAGCCTTAACTCTAATCTATCCACACACAATGCTCAGCTCTGTAGCATTAGGTTTTTGTTTCTCAAGTTTAATTTTCACTGCCAAAGAATGTATTTCTCTAAGGACGTTGAAATAAAGACTTAAAAAAAAGAAAAAAAGTAAAAAAGAGAGACTAGCAAAGGCTGCTCAACTATAGTGTAAATATATCTCTTTTTTGATGTCAGATTTTCAAAACTTGCATTGAAGTTGGTTTTATTTAATTTTGTGCCTTATCCCTATCTAAATATATGTCAGTCCTTGAAGAGAAAGCGTTTTCATGGAGAATTCTTGTACTTTGGAGAAGCTGGATAAATGAGAAGATAGCAGCAGCCAGCCACCAGTGAATGCTCAGCTGTGAATTAACTGAGTCAACTTCCCTCAGTATTGAGACAGGCAGTAAGAGGGCATCACTCTTTGCTACTGGAAGGATGAGAAGCGCTGTGGAAGACATTTTCCAGACCCTTATTCAGGCAAGGTATCTCAGCACCATGCCTTTGTCATTACCCCCTCTTCAGCTATCAGCTTCTGCCGAGACAGAGATAATCCCTCCAATATGTTTATTTCCTGATTCACTTTCATAAACTGTTCTGATTTTGGGGTTGTGTTTTATGTTTGTATACTTTAATAATTAAAAAATCTCCTATTCATAATATATTTCTAATTTGCCTTGCAATCTCTTGCCAGAAAAGGGAGAAAACATTCTACACACACAAGGAGATATTCCCAACAAATAAATAAATAAATAAATAAATAAATATTGTCTACCAGTTCTGAAAGTCACTGTGCCATAAGAGCATTTACAGTTTTTTATTGCTCCTCTGCATGAGCCAGGCAGCCTGAAGAGCAGCCCTGACAGGGGCTCGGTGCTCAGCCTGCATTCGCAAATCCAAGGATCAAGGGGCAGGAGCAGGCGGGTACTAGTTTAATGGTAGGGACAGGGACCCTCAAGGCTGGGGCAGGGCTGACTATAAAGGGGCTGCCACAGAACCATACTTCCCCAGGCGTCTGCTGCGTGGAGGGGTGTACTGGGTATCCCTGTTTAAGAAGGAAGGATGAGCCTGTGGTTAAAACAAAATGAGCTTCCTGCTCCATGACGCAAGTCCTCTGTGACTTTGAGGGTCATGTCAGCCTGCAACCATAAATATTTATAGATGTCTCAGTTGTATCAGGAGACTTAACAAATTGCAGTCAGAGGTAGGAATGGCAATGAAGTAGGCTACAAGCTGTAGACCTCTGAGTTGTGTAGTAGGGTTCTTTGATGACACTGTAGGGAATGGATGGTGGGGCCATCACTGTTCCTATTGCAGCTGCCCAGCTCACTTCAGAGTCAGGGTCAGGTAAATGTCAAAACCTTTTGAAGGATCTGGGCTAGGTCTGCCTGCCTTTTGAGTCCAGCACAATAGCCACTGAACCTGTGCAAATGTCACAGCTGAGCTGATCTCTCTGGTACACTCGGTCTGCAACACAGCTGATAACATGGAAACAACCATCACCAGCATCAGCTGAGACTTGTTGGGAAAGCCTGTGATCAGTCTGAAATTCCTGGATCTAATATTTATGTTGGAGGGAAATTTTAGAATATAAGGAGGGGGGAAAAAAAACATGCAGATGCCTGTAGGTGCAAGTGTAAACTTCTGGCCATGAACTACTTAGTATGTGTGTCCCTAGCAAGAAACAAAAACTGAGGATATAGCGTATGCTAAACTTCTTTCATTCACTAACTCATTGAACTTGAATGTCATTCTCCAAAGTAAATGTTTGCTTATTTACAATCAAACATATAAATCAAAGCTGTAGCTGGCAAATAAAATATTATTCTGCCTTGCTTAGAGACTTGCTATTCCAGAGAAAGTGAATTATTTCAGTTATAGGTCAAATAGTAAGTAGCAAAACAAAAGAGGATGAGTCCTGATTTCTCAAGAGAAGGCAAAAAGGACAACACTACTGCTGAGGATCCTTATGAATCTTTATCTTATCCACAGCCAAATGCTGGCATACTCTGTTCCTTTGCCTGTTCTTGAAATTTGCTACAGATTTCACACAATTTAAATCAGTGACTATCAACTCCATGGCCAAGCAAATAATTTCTTGGCTGACATCCTAAGGACTGAAGTAGAAACCCTGAGAATTAAATGGCATAAACTTATCCTAGGAATTGATAAATTTTCTTGCTGTCTCTTCTGAACCACTAACATCAAGACAGAGAAATTTTATGAAAAATAAATAAAAATATAATGTAAATAAAGAGTCGTTCTCATTCCATCATCTTTGCAACATTTTGCAAAAATGGACGATTTTCAGCATTTTCTGACAGTCAAAGAGCTCTGTAGTCTTTATAGGTATATTTGACTGGACCGTTGCAATCATATATTGTCACAGCATGACTTTGGTTCTAGAGTAGGATTTGCATTTGAAGGGGACGTGGAGGTTAAAACTCATAGATGTTCCCTTAGATATATTTAATTTATTTTTTCCAGAGTGTGCTCATTTAGTCGGAATTGTTTCTGGAAAACTCATCCAGCTATTACCGTGGACCAAATCCATGCTACATATCTGGTGTGACTAAAATTGACAGCAGAGTATTGACATGTCTGGTTCTTACCCCGATGTAAGGGAAGGCCTCATCTGGAGCTGTGTTGCAAAAGTTTTACATGATAAGCTTTTTCAATCTCTAATAGACTCATGGAACCATTTAGGTTGGAAACGACTTTTAAAATAATCGAGTCCCACCATTAAGCTAGAACTGCCAAGTCTACCACTAAACCATGACCCTAAAGTGCCACATCTACACCTCTTTTAAATACCCCCAGGAGTGGTGACTCAACCCACTTCCCTGGGTAGCCTGTTCCAGGGCTTGACAACACTTTTGGTGAAGAAATTTTCCCTAATGTCCAATCTAAACCTCCCCTTAGGCATCTTAACGCTGATACCTCTTGTTTTATCACTTGATATCTGGGAGACTGACACCCACCTTGCTACAGCTTCCTTTCAGTTAGTTGTAGAGAGAAATAACGTCCCCCCTGAGCCTTCTCTTCTTCAGACTAAACAACCCCCGTTCCCTCAGCTACTCCACATACAATTTGTTCCCTAGACATTTCACCAGCTTCATTGTCCTTCTGTGGAACCACTAAAGCACCTCCATGTCTTTCTTGTAATGAGAGGCCAGGACTGAACACAGTATTCAAGGTGCGGCCTCACCAGTGCCTAGTACAGGGGGATGATCACTGCCCTAGTCTTGCTTTCTGCACTATTACTGATAAAGGCAAGGATGCCATTGGCCTTCTTGTCTGCCTGGGCACAAGCTGGCACATATTCAACTGGCTGTTGACCAGCAGCTGGAAGTCCTTTTCCACTGGGCACCTTTCCAGCCACTCTACCCCAAGCCTGTAGCATTGCATGGGGGTTTTGTGGCCCAAGTACAGGACTTGGCAATTTGCCTTGTTGAACCTCATACAACTGGCCTTGCCACATAGAACCAGCTTGTCCAGATCCCAGTAATAACACATCTACAGCTACTGCAGTCTGAAAACTCATCTGCTCACTGCTATCAATAGCTAACCACCTCAGTGGTGCTAATTTAATCACAGACAGCAGCTGGAAAAAGAAAAACCCTGCACCGACTACAGAAATGCTCAGTCTTATTGAGCCAGAGGATCAGACAATATATAAAATATTATCTATGAGTAGGTATGGGTACAACTCCAAAGTATATTGGTTGGGCCATAGGTGTGACTTGAGTATTGGTAATTTGCCATCCAGAAGGACCTTCTGCGCTTGTAAGGTGGGCTGGTGCCCACCTTATGAAGTTTAACCATGACAAGTGCAAGGTTCTACATCTGGGTCGGAGCAATCCCAGGCACAGCTACAGGTTGGGCAAAGAAGAGATTCAGAGCAGCCCTGTGAAGAAGGACTTGGGGGTGATGGTCAATGAGAAAATTAACATGAGCTGGCAGTGTCCACTCACAACCCAGAAAGCCAACTACATCAAAAGGAGCATGATCAGCAAGTCAAAGGCGATGATCCTGCCCCTTTACTAAGCTCTTGTGAGACTTCCCTCACTTGGAGTATTGTGTGGAAAAACGACGGGAGACCAGTCCATCCTCTAATGCAACTAGTCTCGTTTATTGAGTGTTCGGTTACAGGTTATATAGCGTCTATAATGAGCTCATTATTGGTTAATTGCTAACCATCGGCGCCGCGCCTTTTGTGGTTAACTTCATCAATTTAGAGCCTCTTTTTACACCTCGTTATTGTAATTAGGGACTTTCCAGCCTGCACAACGACCTTGCCTATGATTGGTTCCCTGGCTATTGCTTACACCTTGATTTTGTTACTGGCCCACAAGTCGTAAGTGCTCTTCATGTCCCCGCTCTCCAAACCATGTATCAATAAAAACTCTCCACAGTATTATGTGCAGTTCTAGTGTTCTCAACATAAAAAGGACATGGATCTGTTGGAACAAGTCCAGAGGAGGGCCACAAAAATGATCAGGGGACTGGAGCACCTCCCATAAGAAGATAGGCTGAGAAAGTTGGGGCTGTTCAGCCTGGAGAAGAGAAGCCTGCATGGAGACCTCATAGCAGCCTCCAGTATCTGAAGGGGGCCTGTAAGGATGCTGCACAGGGACTCTTCATTAGGGACTGTAGTGAAATGACAAGAGGTAACAGGTTCAAACATAAACAACGGAAGTTCAGATTGGATATAAGGAAGAAATTCTTTCCTGTTAGGGTGGTGAGGCACAGGAATGGGTTGCCCAGGGAGGTTGTGAATGCTCCATCCCTGGCAGTGTTCAAGGCCAGGTTGGACGAAGCCTCGGATGGCATGGTTTAGTGTGAGGTGTCCCTGCCACTGGCAGCAGGGTTGGAAGTAGATGAACTTAAGGTCCTTTCCAACCCTAACTATTCTAATATTCTATGATTCTAATTTGTCTACACAAACCCCTGATGTTTACCAAATGAGCAGGATTTCAGCCCATTACAATAATGCCAGCTTTGACTTCTTTTTTACCTATGATAATCTAGCGTCATGGTCTTTTTAGATTAAAATGGCGTCACTTCTTCTTCAGTCCACCTTCAGTACTTAGCTCACCTATTTCTTTCTCTTTTATAGCAGACTATTTTGACAGCACCCTGTACGAAAAGAGTGTGATATTAGGATACTGAAGTGGCTGCACAGAGAGAATACAATGGCCCAGAAAATTACAGGGAAGAAAACCAGAGGAAGCTGCTGAAGCTGGACACTGATGAGACAAATGTACCCCTGGTTCTGGTCACTAATTGTTTTATATGTCTTCACTATATGGATGAAAGGCAAGGAGAAAGAGTTTTCCTGAAGAACTAGAGAAGGTATTCAAAGAAATACATCAAATGCATGAATGCATAAGCTCAGTTGTGCACCAAGGTATTATTTAAGGGGTTTGGGGCAAATTTTTCTTAAGTATCGTCCTGGGTTTAGCAGCAGCAGTCATTTTTTCTCCTTCTTGGTAGCTGGTACAGTGCTGTGTTTTCGCTTTCGGGCTGCGAACAAAGCTGATGAAAATTATGTTTTGGTTTGGCCAAGGACTTTGTGAGTCTCATGCTCTGCCAGGGAGGAGGGGAAGCCGGGAGGAGGTGGAGACAGGACACCTGAACCAAACTGAAGGGGGGGGGGGGGGGAGGCGCCGGGTCGGACTTGTGGTTCGGTGTGTGGTATTGTGCTCCTTTCCCTTGCTATTTTCTCTTATCAATGTTGTCGTTGGTGGTAGCGGTGGTGATTTGTATTGTACATTAGTTGCTAGACTGTTCTTATCTCAGCCCGTGGGAGTTGCATTCCTTGGATTCTCCTCCCCATCCCTCTGGGAGCGGGGAATGGGGGCAGCCCCTGGGGAAGGGGGGGGGGGAATAACGTGGGCCTCGATAGCTTCCAGCCTGGCACCACTCACTGGGAGTAAGTGCACAAGTTGTGTGGCTGGGGTTAAACCACGACAGTTATTTTTGGCGCCAAAGGTGGGGCGCAAAGGGGTTGAGATAACAACAGATCTGACCGGATTAATAGTCACTCGTCACAATGCTGATTTATTGCCTCTCAAGGTTGTTCCTCTTGATCTCACAGCTTCAGAATGTTGTAACTTACTTAGATCTGGTATTTGCTGTATTAGTGTTTTTCAAGTGTGGGGCTTGGGCTAAAGTTCTTGTCTCATTGTACTTTATGGTAATGACTTGTAACACAATAGAATTATTGATCATGAAACTTACCTGGCTTATGTTCCCTGTATGGTCACCACCTTTATACTTTGGGAGGTATATAATAGAAGTGCTTAGCAATTACACATACTCTTTCTCCTTCTCGGGTGGTCAACCTGTGAAGGAGACATTCTTTTACCCTCACAGTCCTCCCCCCAGAGCATTTACAGCATCATCTGAGAGTTTTGAATGGCCTCTTAATGCTGTTGAGACTTGTTTGCTGATTGTGATGGGGATCACCATGTTGGCACGTATACAGAGTGTATTTTGCCCACAGCTATTTCATCTGTTTTCAAAAGTTAAGCAGAGTAAGATTTGGGTCTTGTCTGGGGTTAAATGACGAAGTAGGAGGACCAAGACATTTTCCCTGAGGCTGGACAGTCATGAGTGGCAGGGTGTGTGGGACAGTATGGGCAAGTATCTAGGTCAGTGGGCCCCTCCAGTACTTTGGAATTTCACCACCAAACAACTGCAAATCCAGAAGAATTAGTAAAACACTTAAATGAGGTGTGTGGTCATGCTGGCCATACCAGAGACGGACAAATCATGGCAACGTGCTGGGGCTTGGCCTATGCTTACAGGGCCATGTTCAATGCTTTCCAGCACTTTCAAAAGGAAAAAAATGTCCCTGGATCTGAGGGAAAAGCAACAGTCAGTACAGTTACTCCAGCTCCAAGTACAGCAGCTACAGCACCCCCAGCAACAAGTACAGACACTACTCAAACCACAGTGATAATCACTGCAACTAAACCAGAGGACCAATTCGTACCAATATCGGTTGCCCCTGTATGTAAGAGAAAAAGCAAAAAGGAGGCAGGAAGGTTACAGCAAGATGAAGAAACAACGTATCCACTACTCGATCCAGAACCTGATCAGGAGTCATCATCACATGATGAAGAAGAAGAAGGAGAGGTGACTTCTCGACTTCGGACCTCAACCGAGCTATGGAATATGCGAAAAGAGTTTACCCGTCAACCAGGGGAGCACATCATCACCTGGTTGCTCCAATGCTGGGACAATGGGGCCGATGGTCACGAACTAGAAGGTACAGAAGCCAAGCAGCTGGGATCACTTGCTAGAGAAGGGGGAACTGACAAAGCAATTGCAAGAGAGAAAAAGTCCCTCAGTCTGTGGAGGCGGCTCTTGGCAGCTGTCAAAGAAAAATTTCCATACAAGGACGATGTTATGAGTCGTTCGGCCAAGTGGACTACTATTGACAAAGGCATCCAGTCTCTGAGAGAATCAGCCATCGTAGAGATGATCTATCACATCTAGCCAAATAACGGGGATATACCCATACATCCAGATGAAGTCGAATGTACACGACCCATGTGGCGAAAACTTACACGGAATGCACCATCATCATATGCCCATTCATTGGCAACAGTAACCTGGAATGACATAGTTTCGAGAGTTCGAAGACAATCTCACCCCTTCTATCATCTCAGCTGCGGAAAAACTGTCCCAGGACCTCAAACAATTGAGGGACAATATAACTGACTTCTCCAACTCCTCGCGTGTACCAACACATGTTTCAGCTATTAACAAAAGGCGTCCCACTGTTCGAGAGAGGAGATACAAGAGGTATACGCCGCGGTCTACCCTATGGTTTTACCTGCGGGATCACAGAGAAGACATGACAAAGTGGGATGGAAAACCTACTTCAGTTTTGGAGGAATGGGTGAGTGAACTGAAAAGAGGAGCAAAGGCCAAGACTGATTGTCCCATGAGAGTTACGGCTTCAGTCTCTGGTGAGCAGTTTCCCAGGTGGAGTAGAAGAGCTGATTTTACTCCAGCTCCTGTGATAACTAAAAATAATCCCTTTCCACAAGATTTAAGCGTCCAATCCTGTGATGACTATTAGAGGGGCCCTGACTCCAGCCAGGTGGAGGTAGGGGACAATCAGATTTACTGGACTGTGGATCAGATGGCCTGGCACATCAGTCCCACAGAAGTATAAGGCTCTAGTAGATACCGGTGCACAGTGTACCCTGATGCCATCGAGCTGTCAAGGGGTGGAACCCATCTATATTTCTGGAGTGACAGGAGGATCCCAAGAGTTGACTGTACTGGAGGCTGAAATCAGCCTGACTGGGAGAGAATGGCAAAAGCACCGTATTGTGACTGGCCCAGAGGCTCCATGCATCCTCGGCATAGACTACCTCAAGAGAGGGTACTTCAAAGACCCAAAAGGGTACCGATGGGCTTTTGGTATTGCTGCTTTGGAGACTGAAGAAGTTGAGCAGCTGTCCACCTTGCCTGGTCTCTCAGAGGATCCTTCTGTTGTGGGGCTGCTGAAAGTCGAAGAACAACAAGTGCCAATTGCGACCACAACAGTGCACCGGCGGCAATATCGCACCAACCGAGACTCCCTGATTCCTATCCATCAGCTGATCCGTAAACTGGAGAGTCAGGGAGTGATCAGCAGGACCCGCTTACCCTTTAATAGCTCCATATGGCCAGTGCGAAAGTCTAATGGAGAGTGGAGACTAACAATAGACAATCGTGGCCTGAATGAAGTCACACCACCATTGAGTGCTGCCGTACCAGACATGCTAGAACTTCAGTATGAACTGGAGTCAAAGGCAACCAAGTGGTATGCCACGATTGATATTGCCAATGTGTTTTTCTCAATTCCTTTGGCAACAGAGTGCAGGCCACAGTTTGCTTTTACTTGGAGGGGTGTCCAGTTCACTTGGAACTGACTGCCCCAGGGCTGGACACATAGCCCTACCATTTGCCATGGACTGAGCCAGACTGCACTGGAACAGGGTCAAGCCCCAGAACACCTGCAATACATTGATGACATTATAGTGTGGGGCGATACAGCAGAAGAAGTCTTTGAGAAAGGGAGGAAAATAATCCAAATCCTGCTGAAAGCCAGTTTTGCCATAAAATGAAGTAAGGTCAAGGGACCTGCACAGGAGATTCAATTTCTGGGAATAAAATGGCAAGATGGACGTAGACAGGTCCTCACAGATGTAATCAACAAGATAACAGCAATGTCTCCACCAACTAATAAGAAAGAAACACAAGCTTTCTTGGGTGCAGTGGGGTTCTGGAGACTGCACATCCCAAATTACAGTAGCTGGGGAGAATGGCCCTACCTGGAGCCTCTGGCAGAAAGCTCCAGGAGAGACTCGAGGTCAACCCCTTGGGTTTTGTAGTCGGGGATAAAAAGGCTCTGAGGCAAGCTATACCCCAGCTGAGAAAGAGATACTGGCAGCCTATGAAGGGGTTCGAGCTGCTTCAGAAGTGATTGGCACCGAAGCACAGCTCCTCCTGGCACCCCGGTTGCCCGTGCTGGGCTGGATGTTCAAAGGCAGGGTCTCCTCTACGCATCATGCAACTGATGCTACATGGAGTAAATGGGCTGCACTAATTACACAACGAGCTCGAATAGGAAATCCCAGTCGTCTAGGCATTCTAGAAGTCATCATGGACTGCCCAGAGAGCAAAGATTTCGGAATGTCACCAGAGGAGGAGGTGACGCGTGCTAAAGAGGCCCCACCATATAATCAGCTGTCAGAAAGTGAAAAGCAGTATGCCTTGTTTACTGATGGGTCCTGCCGTATTGTGGGAAAACATCAGAGATGGAAGGTAGCTGTATGGAATCCTCAACGACAAGTTGCAGAAACTGCTGAAGGAGAGGGTGAATCGAGTCAGTTTGCTGAGGTGAAAGCCATCCAGCTGGCCCTGGACATTGCTGAACGAGAAAAGTGGCCAGTACTTTATCTCTATACTGACTCATGGATGGTGGCAAATGCCCTGTGGGGGTGGTTGCAGCAATGGAAGCAGAGCAACTGGCAACGTAGAGGTAAACCTATCTGGGCTGCTGCACTGTGGAAAGATATTGCTGCCCGGGTGCAGAACCTGGTGGTGAAGGTACGTCATGTAGATGCCCATGTACCCAAGAGTCGGGCCACTGAGGAACACCAGAACAACCAACCAGTGGATAAAGCTGCTAAGATTGAAGTGGCTCAGATGGACTTATATTGGCAACATAAAAGTGAATTATTTTTGGCTCGGTGGGCCCATGACACTTCAGGCCATCAGGGCAGAGATGCAACTTATAGATGGGCCCGTGATTGAGGGGTGGACTTAACAATGGACACTATTGCCCAGATTATTCATGAGTGTGAAACATGTGCTGCAATTAAACAAGCCAAACAGTTAAAACCTCTTTGGTATGGAGAACAATGGCTGAAGTATAAATATGGGGAGGCCTGGCAGATTGACTATATCACACTGCCACCAATCCGCCAAGGTAAGCGCCATGTGCTTACCATGGTGGAAGCAACCACCGGATGGCTGGAAACGTACGCTGTGCCCCACGCCACTGCCCGGAACACTATCCTGGGCCTTGAGAAACACATTTTGTGGCAACACGGCACCCCAGAGAGAACTGAGTCAGACAGTGGGACTCATTTCCAGAATAACCTTATAGACACTTGGGCCAAAGAGCATGGCATTGAGTGGGTATATCATATCCCCTACCATGCACCAGCCTCTGAGAAAATCGAAAGGTACAATGGGCTGTTAAAAACTACACTGAGAGCAATGGGTGGGGGAACTTTCAAGCATTGGGATACACACTTACCAAAGGCCACCTGGTTGGTCAACACCAGAGGATCTGCCAACAGGGCTGGCCCAGCCCAATCAGAACTTTTACATATTGTAGAGGGGGACAAAGTTCCTGTGGTGCATGTGAAGAATTTGCTGGGGAAGACAGTCTGGGTTATTCCTGCTTCAAGTAAAGGCAAACCCAGTCGTGAGATTTTTTTTGCTCAGGGACCTGGATACACTTGGTGGGTAATGCGGGATGATGGGGAAGTCCGATGTGTACCTCAAGGGGATTTAATTTTAGGGGAAAACAGCCAATGAACTTAATTGTATGTTGTTGCCTGCTGTGTAATACTTTAATAGCCCATCAACCAGATGTCTTCAGGCCACCAGCGACTAGCCCTGATTTCCCTTCAACCATCATCCCAACAGAGAATGAACTTTGACAGAACCAGACAAGTTCTACAGCAAGGGAATGATCAGCATCAGGAGGCAACGACCCAATACTGCACGCAGCTTCTCCTGTTCTGAAAGACTGTTACAAGAGATGGAGCCTGACATCATGGGTCAGATGGACTCAGCAGCTTTACAGGGGCTAGTCCATGCACTAAGATAGAAATGCATTGAGATCAGAGTGATGGTATATTGAAAATGTAGGGTCTGAGCATGACGTGAAAGGTACGGAAGAAGGGGTGGATAATGTCCTGGGTTTAGCAGCGGCAGTCATTTTTTTCTCCTTCTTGGTAGCTGGTGCAGTGCTGTGTTTTGGCTTTCGGTCTGCGAACAAAGCTGATGAAAATGATGTTTTGGTTTGGCCAAGGACTTTGTGAGTCTCATGCTCTGCCAGGGAGGAGGGGAAGCTGGGAGGAGGCGGAGACAGGACACCTGACCCAAAGTGACCAAGGAGGCATTCCATACCACAGCATGTCATGCCCAGGGGGGAACTGGGAGTGGCCGGAAGAGCGGGGGGAGGGGGTGGCCGGGTCGGACTCGTGGCTCAGTGTGTGGTATTGTGCTCCTTTCCCTTGCTATTTTCTCTTATTGTTGTCGTTGGTGGTAGAGGTGGTGATTTGTATTGTGCATTAGTTGCTAGACTGTTCTTATCTCAGCCCGTGGGAGTTGCATTCTTTCGATTCTCCTCCCCATCCCTCTGGGAGCGGGGAAGGGGGGCAGCCCCTGGGGAAGGGGGGGGGGGAATAACGTGGGCCTCGATAGCTTCCAGCCTGGCACCACTCACTGGGAGTAAGTGCACAAGTTGTCTGGCTGGGGTTAAACCACGACAAGTATATTAGTTATGTCAAGTAGGATTATTAAATTTTCTGTTCTTATGCTCAGGCATACACACAGAATTACTTTATTTTGGTTTATGTTTGAATTTTAGTATACCTGTACATATTTTGACATCTGTATGCTTTGATTTTATCACCATACAGGAGAAAATGGACTAAGAGAGGCCATTTGCATGAGCCATTTAATAAATCAGTGCAGTAAAGGTGGAAATTTTGATGAACTATTTGAGATGCTGAACCATGAACGTAAACACATTAGCTGTGTCTCATTATACATAAACACACCAAGGTAAACAGCCTGAGTGGTAAATATATACATTCATATATTATTAACCAACAGTGTGCAAATTCAAAGCTCTTTGCAAAGCCCCAGAAAAAGAATGAGGTGGAGCATTCAGGTGATCTTTGTGTTGGGAAGGTCATGAGCTTGCAGAGGTCTGGGTAAGGGGAAAGATAACATGTCTTCCTGTGGGGGAGGAGCACTCGGCACTTAAGGATGTATGTTTCGCGATGGAGGTGCAGGCAGTGGCAGGGAGCTGCATAAGGTTGGCAGAGGCTGCAGAGTAGAAGGTGTAAGGGGACAAAAGAGAATCCATAACACAGTCAACGAGGCAGAAGTATTTCCCTCAGTTTTAATATTCCATTACATTGATCAGGCCACTCTGTTTACACCTCCTACCCTCCCACAGAGCAGAGGGCGCTCAGAGAATGTGACAGAAATGTATAATTTTCCCCAGCTGTACTACTACCTAAAGAAGGACACCAAACTAGATTTTTCCATTAGAGACAAAAGCCTGTATTGTCCCCCAGAATGCTTCTTCCATATTGTGATGGACACAACACCATGACAAATCAGAATTTACTTCTAATGCTCAGAAAACGCTCTGCATTTTTTAATAGATATTATGGAGTTCAGCATTTTTAATGGTTTTCTTCACAATGTCAGTGAAATAAATATCCAGACGTATGAGCTAAATAAGCAAGACTTTGTATTTTCTCCTGCTGCATATTTATTCTGGTTTTGTTTTAGCTGATGTTGTGGTTTATTTTAATTTTGCTCCTTATTCATGTGGCAATTTTTTCAATTAGAGTAACTTGAATTTTATTCTAATATTTATGAAGGAAGGATCATTTCTCTCTCCAGCTATGTTTTTCTCTGAAGGATGGAGTAGAATTGGTTAAGATGTAGACGTTCAGCTTTATGTAAAATACTGATTTTTTTTTTTTTCTGTTATGGGAAGTATCTTAATTTTTTGAAAGATACTTAATACAAGGTTTTCAGGACTGTTCTTTTCTGATAATTTTCCTAAAATGACAAAACAGGAACAGATTCCAGTTTGTGAATTTTATTTCAAATGCCCATTTTGAATAAAAAAAAAAACACAACAAAACCCCAAAATATTTCATCATTGCGATTACCTGCATTGCCATCACCCACCTCTGAAGCAGTTCATGGCACAGGTGAGAAAGTTTTCCAAAGAAAAATTTTTGAATGGTTGTCACTTCTTAAAAATGTTCCACTGAACAAATGTGCCTTTTTAGCATAAAAACAGAAAGATGTTGTGACTGACTTCAATAAGCTTTAAAATAAATTCTGCAAATTAGGAACCAAATACTGTGGGCTCAATGTATCTGTAAGGTTTGGAGTTTTCTTTCTTTTCTTCATGACAGCTATAAAAAAAAGACGTTGCAAGGTTGCCCTCTCAACCATGAATAAATCAGCACAAGCCTGTGTGGTGCTCATGTCAAAATCTGGACAATGTTAATTTTTGTTCTCAGTGAAAGGCTACTATGTCATATGTACATGTAGTGTGAAGGGGTTGAGGGTGCTTCAGGTTTATCAGTTAGTCTTTTCCTTGATTTGTGCCTCAGGACTTGAGATGAAATTACATCTACAGTTAACAATGAAAGCAAATTGCATTTCCAAGCACTGGTTTGCTTTACAGAACAGGTTGCAGTTTCATGGTTTAAATTACTAATAAATCAGCTGGAGAATTTTTAAAAGGTTAATTTTAAAGTATTTTTTCTTGTTTACAGAAGATTTGGGTAAAAAAGTACCTTTTATACATCTGTTTGCCAGAGCATCTCTGTCATGTATCTAAAAGTTGTCATTCTTGCTTGATAGTTGCACATAAATGCAGGTAATAAGTGCTGTGCTTTTAATAATTGGAATCAAGCTCTGAAATATATGAAATAGCAAGGCATGGCAAAGTAAGGTGCCTTGGGAGGACTGGAAAACAAGGATTACTGAAAGCATGTGGGGTGTGAAGTGCTTTGTTGGAACAGAGAGTAAGGTGGGGATTTTAACACAGAACAAGGCAGCCATGATACAGATTAATGGAAGAATGTCACTTTTTCACATTCTCAGACCAATGAACAAACAATCTATCATCCTTCTCAGTTCTGGAGACTTCACAAATTTTTCTGACATCTGACCCAGCAGAGATTTCTCCTTAACCCCATCACCTTCACCTATCCCTGTTCCCTCCTCAGCTTCAAGGCAGTTCCTACAGAATACTCCCTACCATTGCTCCTCTGATCCCTTATTGTTTTTCTGGGTGTTGTCAGTAATGTCCCTGTGAAATATGAAAGCAGAGCAATGATTTCATAATGACTGTTGATAAAAGCTAATGAACCATTGCAGGTACTCAGTCACTATAGGTGTAGGATATCAATGAGCTGTTTTAATGCAATTGATCTGCTAGTCACTTAAAATTCATCTGTTTGCATTCTGGCCCACACTCAGTCTCTATAAACTAATTTCACTACCTACAGTTTTTACACAGCCAGACATCATGTGAGTGTTTTTGTATATTAGCCTGTGTTTCGTTTTGATCAGCTTACATGGGAAAGAAAACCAAGACAGGATGTTTTGAGTCTGTTTACTCAGTTTTCATCTACTGTCAGTGGTATGCTGAACTGACTGGAAATTGAACAGAGAAATTATACAAAGAAAGCAGGGTTGTGCTATGATTTTCCCTTTCACAGCATGCCGGAGATGATTTCTCAACCCCTCCCACAAGCACCACCGTGAAGAGCAAAGATGAGCAGTGGGCTTTGGATGCACCAAAGGGGGGAAGAGAAGCAGTTTTGTGGAAGACCAGAGCAAATCATGGACATCAAAGACAAAACAGACAGGAAAATATCAAAGGATCAGCATGATCACTGGGGATGTTTGTCATTCTTTGTCAGTTCCAGGGTGTTAGCTTTTACATCCATCATTGTGGTATTAGAGTGGCTTCCATGGAAAAAGAACAGCAATGTCAAAGCCGCAAAGCGACTAACTGGATACTCTAGGCTTCTCTTTTTAGGACCCAAGCTGAGTTTAAAGATGGGTTTGCAAAGCCTCTATTAGATGGAAAGTAAGACAAAGGAGCACAAAAATCACAAAATGGAATATAGAAACCTTTAGAATTAGTTTTAAGTAACTTTAAATTTGATAGCTTTGTAACAGTAGCAATGGAAAATTACTGGGGTGCATGATACATAGAGAAAAAAAAAGAGTACAGCTAGAGAACATACTGAGAATTCTCACAAGATAAGTCATTATAGTTGACGTAGTTTTAAGAAAAACAGTCTAGAAGAACAGGACACAGGAATAAGGAGTATCAGGGAGCCGCAGGTGTCCACAATGGGCTACAGTTAAACTAACTAGTAAGTAGGAGGATAAGAAGATTATGTCTCTGGTGCTAACGAACCAATTAATCTGGTATAAGCATCTACTGCGTGTGCTTCAAAGGCTGCCAGAAGTGATGAAGATTGTTGGAAGAAGTAAACGACCCTCAGAAACCACCACCACAGTTCTGCACGCTTGCGGGGAACTCTCTGGAAAATGATGTAATCCATACATAGCCTCATGAATATGTATGTATGCCCAGGGACTATAAAAGAACGGCTTGTGTGGCAACTGGGGGACACACGTTAGGAGGAGTTATCCCCTGTGTCTCCCGGTGCCGCAATAAAGAATACCTGCTTGTCAGCTTGAAAACTTTGTTGGCAAGTTTATTCCTGGAGTTTACTCCAAGTCAAAAGAGAGCCGATTAGATTTTGATAGTGGCAATGCTATTTCTGTTAGAGAAAAAAAAAATCTCATGCAGAATTTCCTATTTAATTAAAAAAAACCCCAACATTTGCTTCATTTCTAAAGCAAACACGTATTTTGTTTCAAAATATTTCTGACAAATATCAAAATAAAAGAGTTTGGAAAATGCGGCTTAGCAACTTCATTTTCCAGCTCCTTCAGGACCCGCAGATGGATTTCATCAGGACCTATGGACTTGTGCACGTTCAGATTTTTAAGATGGTCTCAAACCTGTTCCTCTCCTACAGTGGGCCTAGGGTCTTCATTCTCACTGTCCCTACGTCTGCAAATGTAATTGAAACCTTTCATTATGCTTTTTTCCCTGTGGACAAAATGAAAAATAAAATAATCTGAGGAGAAAGTTTGCAAATTAGATTTATTTCCAGAGGACAATGTGATCTTCAGAGCATAGCTTGAACAAAGTCACGGCACCCCAATTTGTATCTGCTTCTGGACCTGTAAATTGGAGCTAGCACTGTTCCCGTCAGAGAGGTGGCTGGAGGATGAAGAGGGGCTTGTGTCATGCCTTCAGGATACAAAGTGTTGAACTGTCAGGTTTAATCTTTATCTTTCAAATGGTCTTTTTTCTTCCTCCCCTAACTCTCATGGTGATTAGTCTGGGGAGAATGGTGCATGTGGGAAGACGGAAAGCAATTACTGTGCTCTGCCAGCAGAAATCCAATGTTCTTCAGGATGTGTCTCACAAGCCTTGACTGTTAGAAAGGGTGTTCCTCCCATTGAAGAACCTGGACCACATCCTAGGCAGATGAGGAGACCTGGACTTTCTCCACTGCTATGGTAGCTCCCACAACCTTGCCTCGCAAGAGGTCTGTTATACACTGAATAACTCCAGGACATGATCTATTCTGTGCTCTTATTCTATGTTTGCCACCCTTTTTCAAATTGCCTCTATCCCTTCTAAGGCTCTGTCATCATGGCAGTAGGTCTTTGGATGCCCATTCCACCATGAGTAATTCATCTCCATCCACTCCACTCTTGCCTATTCTTGCAATTCCTGCAAACCTTCTTAAGGCCTCCTCAAACTGAAGAAAAATGAATCTCTGAATGGCAGAGAGCTTTCAGGGGAATATTTTTTGATGGATTTGGAAAAATATTGAGGCTTTCATGGTCTTAGTGGCCTTTGAACAGTCATCAATCTCCCACCCTCTACACAACATAATCCTTTCAGTATGTGAAATGCGTAGCCTACTGTTTGTGAGGCTTTGATCAAGTGAATATGAAGCATGCACACTGATTTTTGTTTTAAATGAATGATGAATGGAGATATGCAGCTGAGAAGCAGCTGATGTTCAGAAGGATCACTGCCTTCCTCAGTGGTTACAATGTTTAAACACCTTTGCCTTTATGCTTGTTGATCACTTAAAATTAGGAAATAGACACAAGTTGCTTAGGCAGCAGCCACATATCTCTTTACCGGTCTAGATTCCTGAAGGACTTACTGGAATTTGATTGAATTCAAAACGTTCCTCTTATTCAACACCAAGTAACTACTTTGGGCCCCACTTTGTACAGGAAAAGACAGAGAGGGGCCAAGCACCCCAAAAGGCTTCACTCCTCCATGGTGGTGCAGCTCCAGTGGCCACTGTATGGTGCTGGGTTAGTTCTGTATTTCCTCCTGCTTATGTCTCTTCCTCATCTTTTTTGAGAAGCAAATGAAAATCCCTGCAAGTTTCATGGTAGAAGGACTTTCAGAGGGGTGATGTAATCACCTGACATAATTTATAATGCTTACAAAACAGATGCTCATAGAATCATAGAATCATAGAATAGTTAGGGTTGGAAAGGACCTTAAGATCATCAAATTCCAACCCCCCTACCATGGGCAGGGACACCTCGCTCTAAACCATATCACCCAAGGCCTCGTCCAACCTGGCCTTGAACACTGTCAGCGATGGAGCATTCACAACCTCCTTGGGCAACCCATTCTAGTGCCTCACCACCCTAACAGGAAAGAATTTCCTCCTTATATCCAATCTAAACTTCCCCTGTTTAAGTTTTAACCTATTACCCCTTGTCCTATCACTACAGTCCCTAATGAAGAGTCCATCCCCAGCATCCCTATAGGCCCCCTTCAGACACTGGAAGGCTTCTATGAGGTCTCCACGCAGCCTTCTCTTCTCCAGGCTGAACAGTCCCAACTTTCTCAGCCTATCTTCATACAGGAGGTGCTCCAGTCCCCTGATCATTCTTTTGGCCCTCCTCTGGACTTGTTCCAACAGTTCCATGTCCTTTTTATGTTGAGGACACCACAACTGCACACAATACTCCAAGGGAGGTCTCACAAGAGCAGAGTAAAGGCGCAGGATCACGTCCTTTGACCTGCTGGTCTCGCTCCTTTTGATGCAGCCCAGGATACAGTTGGTTTTCTGCGATGCAAGCACCCACTGAAGCCGGCTCATGTTCATTTTCTCATTAACCAGCACCCCCAAGTCCTTCTCCGCAGGACTGCTCTGAATCTTTTCTCTGCCCAGCCTGTAGCTGTGTCTGGGATTGCTCCGACCCAGGTGTAGGACCTTGCACTTGTCATGGTTAAACTTCATGAGGTTGGCATCAGCACACCTCACAGGCGTGTCCCTCTGGATGGCAGTCCTTCCCTCCAGTGTATCAACCGGACCACAAAGCTTGGTGTCATCGGTAAACTTGCTGAGGGCGCACTCAATCCCACTGTCCATGTCAGTGACAAAGATGTTAAGACCGGTCCCAACACCGATCCCTGAGGGACACCACTCGTTAGAGGTCTCCAGCCGGACATTGAGCCATTGACCACAACTCTTTGTGTGCAGCCCTCCAGCCAGTTCTTTATCCACCAAGTGGTCCATTCATCAAATTGTTGTCTCTCCAATTTAGAGACAAGAATGTCGTGTGGGACAGTGTCGAATGCTTTACACAAATCCAGGTAGATGACACTTCTTTACAAATCCAAGTAGATTACACTTCTTTACACAAATCCAGGTAGATGAACTCAGTCATTCAGAGGAAATTATTAGACAAGCCAATGACTGTAAAAGGTAAAATTTCCTAGCAGCAAAGTTAGCTAAACACAGGGGGAGTATACAAAAGAAAGGGACATCTCATTGTCCCCTGAAGTCTGTAGGAAGACTGTAGGTATCCTTCAGTAAAATCTGCTTGACTTTAGCATTCTGGAAAGAAATAGATTATACAAAATGATCTGGCTTGTGCAGACCTGGAAAAAATTACAATTCCAGTAGTACTAATGGCTTAAAAGTACTCTAAGCTATAATACACAAGCTGGGCTGGCTCAGTCAGGGCTGGATGAGAAAGACTCTGAGAGACCTTTCTCCCTGTGCTGCCCAGAGACTGAGCAGAAAACCTCATTGGATTTTTCTTCTCTCCACAAGACAGACTGTTGTGTACACTTTTCTTTCCCTCTTAATCCCTAAGTCACAACCCTTTACAATTATTTTTGGAGAACATACAATGCAGAACCTGGCAGGAGATGGATGCTGACAGAGTATGTGTGCTCCTGGGGGTGGGTACTTGAACAGAACAGGGAATTTTATTTTTTTTCCCCACAAAAAAAAATTAAATAGTAAATTAAGCATAAATTCAATTAAAATAAAAAGGATCATTAAGAAATCAGTTTCCATGCCATCAATTCTGAAAAATGCCAAAATATTTATTTTTAGTATTTGAGAAATTTCTCAACTTTCCATTTTAAAGGGCTATTAAAAAATAGAACACTCTAAGAAAGAATAAAAGATTATATAAAAGGGCTATATAGCTCAAAACAAAAGGAAAAATAAAACCTTTTTTTTTTTCTTTTTTAAAATCATACTGTGGTAAAGAAAAGCAACCCATACCATGTTTTTACTTTACCTAGACTGTACCTTAGCCCTTTATCTTTTCTTCCAGTTCAAAAATCAAAGGGAAAAATACCTCCACAAGCACCATACTTTCTGTCTTGTTCTGTGTAGGGTCTCCCTTCTTGTTTATTATTTGTCCTTGGATCTGTTCTTCCCACCATCATCAGAATTCTCCATGTCTTGTTTATCTAAGCCTTTCAAAACACTTTCTTTAATCTATTTTAAACTTAATTTTTAATCTATTTTTATCTTATTTTTAAAGTGTTAAACAACCCTTCATGGTAACATCTCAGCATTGGAACCTAATCTAACCCATCAACCAGGAGTCTGTTTGCTTTATAAACACTAATGGCCAGATACTGTTACCCTTTCCTCAGGCTGAAATCGATTGTACTACTCAGTTCTGAATAAATGTGTCAGAATCTGTCCCTCCACTCATAATATCTAATTCTTATCATCATTTTGCAGCTGGGGAAACTGAGATACTGTGAAGTAAAGCTTTCCAGGGTCACTCAGCAATTTATCTGAAAATCAGAAACCAGAAGTCCAAGCTCCCCACCCCCAATTCTCACCAGTGACTACGAGCAGTCAAATCGCTGCTCAAGGAATTGGCCTGGGTTTAAAGCATGCAATGCATACAGACTTGCGCCTTCAGTAATAAAGGCTTAACTGTGAAATAAAACTCCACAACCATCATGTTTACTTCTACCTGACAGTCAGCTGCTAGCTGAATAGAGATTGCTTTCTGAAGATTATGGAAAATAACAAAAAAAATTACAGTTGATCAGGTGTCGTAGTTTAAACCCAGCCAGACAGCTTTTCACTCGCTCCCCCCTCTTCTTGCCCTCCCCTATTCCTGGAGGGACGGGGAGAAGAATCAAAAAGAATGCAACTCCCAGGGGTTGAGATAAGAACAGTTTAGTAACTAGGGTATAATGCAAATCACCACCACTACCACCAATAATAATAACGATAAAGGAAGTAACAAGGGAAGAGAATACAACACCTCAGCACCAGTTGACCGATAACTCACCACCCCAGCCGGACCAAGCACAGACCGATACCTCCTCCAACCCCCCAGTCCTCGCCTTTCTGGATAGCTCTCCGTTGCATCCTGGGCGTGACCTGCTGTGGTATGGAATACCTCTTTGGTCAGTTTGTGTCAGGTGTCCTGTTTCTGCTTCCTCCCAGCTTCCCTTCTCCCTGGCAGAGCATGAGGCTCAGAAAGTCCTTGGCCAAACCAAAACATCATTGTTATCAGCTCTATTCAGGCCAAAAGTCAAAACACAGCACTTCACCAGCTACCAAGAAGGAGAAAAAATACTGCTACTGCTGAACCCAGGACATCAGGTTTGTCCTTGCCCTGCAGTTACAAGGACAGCAAGGTTATAAGATAGACTTCAGGCTGCACTGGGCTCTCTGAAGCCCACACGCTGCACTCTGCACTGCAACTGCTGTCCTACATGGCCACAGGACAAGTTGCCACTCTGAGAATATAACTGCAGTTTGTTTAAATCTTGAAATAAATTGTAATGATGAAAATAATTGATGGTCTAAGCACTCCTTTAATTGGAATGAAATCTGCTGGTATATGTAAAATTTTCTGGGGTTTTCTCCTCAATTCAAATATAACATGCATATATGAAACTTTAATATACCTAGAGAAATTTGCATGCAAACCTTTCTTCTTCTTAAACTGCCTGCTTTTCCCTTTATTCTGAACCTGCTGTTGCAACCTTATGTCTATGAGTCATAGGGGAAACAGAAGAAATACACAGAAGTTTTGAATTTCATATATTGTAATTACAAGAGACACATTTAAGGAAATAAAGAAAAAAACCCAAACATTACAAAAGTAAATTTATCTCAATATTTAGAGATTAGGGGAAAATGGGATCCAGATAGTAGGAAGAACTTGCGTTTGTCCAATAGTCACAAAATGGTCCCCTGGTTTTTTTATGGTTAGGTACATTTCCTACTCTAAGGCAAGAATTGACAAGGGCTCTCAGTCTCATACTTTGGGTACTAATCTGAAGACCACTGGAAAGCTGGCTCATTGGAATGAAGTGGCAGGGTTATTTTCTTTTGCCCTTCATCATCAGGATGCTTAAAACTAGGCCTTAGTAAGAATTTGCTGGTGTCAGAATCTGCCTATTTTTCTGCTACAAGGCTGTTCACCTGGCAAAAAAAAAAAAAACAGCTGAGTCAGGTCTGAGCATGGTATTATTAAATGGTAATCAGTAAAGGAAGAAAGAGTGGCAGTGGTGGCACACTGCAGAATACATAGTACAGATCCCATTGCAACACATAATTTCATTGACTTTGACTTATTATTTATATTTTATTTTTATTAAAACTGTTGCATTTAAAGGCAAGAAGATACAATTTGACATTTGTGCTTGACTTCTGGAAGCTAGATAATTTCACCAGGCAAACCTTGCATCAAATCTCTTTCAGATAAAGACGTTTTCTGACTGACTCTTTTGAGAAAGCCCTTATTCACATGAGGAGATCTGGTAAAGTCTGTTCTGACCTGTATTCTCTACCACTACCCAAATGAGCCTGGGGAAAAAAAATCTGTTGTGAGTAGTTACCACCATCAATAAACTCAGTCTGTATGGAAGACAGAGATATATAAAGGGATGTACTTAAAATGCATTTAATACAAGGAATGCCATCTTTGAATATAAAATATGTCATTGTTCCTACATTCATAGAGTCAATAATGCTGTAATTGGTATGCACTGAGTATAAGCTTTGTGCATTCAGTGCATAGCACAGCTGAACTGATGTTGGAGACAATTTTGCTACAAGCATAGACAACGCCACACCATTAGGAATCATGGTTAAAATCTGTTTGGGGTAATACAGACAAACTAGAAGGAAGAAGAGAAGAGAGAAATAAGATATGGATCTGTAATTACAACTAGCAGAAGAACGTGGTTTAATTCATTGGACAGTAATAACACCACAGATTTGCTGAGCACCTTGCCATAAACATTGTTTGAACTAATCACAAGGAAAGACAGTGTAATAGCTGTATTTTATTAAAGCTGAGCAAAAGACCAAGTCATTGTTCTGAATAAATAAGTGAACTGCAATATGACCCACTTCCCCAAAACCTCAGCCATAGCCAAAGTGCCTGATAAATCGTGTTGGAGAAAGAGGCAGAGGAAAGAGGAACATCTTCACCATCACTGCATAATATATTTAGGGAAATGTCTCCTGAATAAGAGGAATGTTTAAGCCAATAGGCCTGGTGCACCTCTTTCATTTTTACTGTCTTCTAGAATACCCATAGAACAAATATATTTTATTTGTCTAGGGAGAGATCATCTTTTCTTTTAAGATTGCCTTTCTGAAATAAAACCTCCTGTCATGTCACTACCTTGTTACGAAGAGAAGTAAAACACTGCAAGATTTTTGAGGACCCATTTCAATAAATGAATGGAAGAGAACAAGTGCTCACATCTTTTGAATCAGTGAGTGTAAAGCATGGGAAATTCTGTATGTGTGAATAAATAAAACGAAATACTAACAGATTTCCAAGATATTTAATTCCTTTCATACATATTGTGAGAAAGTAGGGCATTAACTGGGAGAATGGTTATACAGTGGATATATGACAGAGGTAGCTATACATACATACAGATTTAGGCAGAGACATCAATATTCTGTGTGCACATGTCTGTGTGTGTGTAGTATACAGGAATCTACTGAGTTTTGTCTGAAATGAGTTCAAAAGTTAATGTGTCTTGCTGGAACAAGTGTCTCTACCTTGTTGTTCTGTATCACCCAGGTTATTCAAGCTCTGCGTCTGCATCTGCACACACCTTTGCCAAAAACAGTTCTCAGGAGCAACAGCCTCTGATATCACAGTCTTAGTTTTCAGGTATATTGCTTTTCAAGGTCTGCAACCCTTTCCTTTTACAGCACTTGCTTTTTTGAACCCTTTTAGGGACTGTAGAGAATTAGATTTAACGTTTTATTTCTTCAGCAACGCTTTATCTTGTGAAACTTTGAGCAGGCCAAAGTTGTCAAAGTACAGCTCTCTGCCTCTTGGCTGTGACAAGCAAAGACTGAAGTTTATTAGGGAAAACACATTTGTTGTCATCTATACAGGTAGTTGGGGTTGTAAACTATTGCTGTGAAGCTCTGATACAAGAGGTTTGGGTTTGTGGGTTGTATTTTTTTGGTTTTTTTTTTTTTTTTTTTGTTAGAGCTAAAAAAGAAGCAGCAATCTTCTCTCATGGTTCATGCAGGGCACTGCTACCTTTCAACCACAAACATTTAGGGGTCTGTTTCTGTTTGGCATCTTATTTGCTGCTGCTGTGTAAGTTTGCTGGGGTGTCCACGTTACAGAGTTGATAATAAATAATTAACTGCCTTGATATAATTCTAAACAAGTCTATAATATGGCTTGTACCAACAGACTATGCAGACTGTTAAAATGGTGAGTCAATTTACTATAAAGTGTGTTACAAAGACACGTAAGATTTACAAATGCCACAAGATTCATTTCAAGGAGGCGGCTATATGGATGCCAAATCTTTGTAATAACATGTCCTCCTGACTCTGCGCTCCTCGTGTTAGGTCTGGCAGTAAGAAGGATCTTGCCTGTCTTTCTCTGAAAGTGAGACTGGTGAGTGTAGTGGTCAGCATAAATAAATATAACTTCCAGTGACATTGGGCTAAATGAGTAATAAACAGGCTGATATTTTTGGGATTGACTGAGGGAATAAAGGCTTATGCAGTGAGAACAGGTTGCATGTATTCACTGACTCTAGTCTGAAGTTTTGTCTGAAATACTGTGCCATTATATTTAATTTGCATGTGTTGTTGTCTATGGTGTTGAAAAGGGAGATAGAAAATACTGCAAGGTGATCATGATGACTTTAGGAATACAGGCTGTAGATGAATTAGGATGTAAATAGTATAGCAAACATATCCATGTAAATAAGCTCACAGGAATTTCAGTAGATGATTTGTGTAAGCAGCCAAGGCTCCATGCCATAGGTCCACTACTCCTATCCTTTCTTCAAATGCCTCTTTGGCAATTATATATGGCGGAGTGGTGCTTACATTGCTTTGCATGGAACAAATGCAGGATGATGGTGACTCCTGACACCTCTAGCCACCAGTGTAATAAATTAAAGACCCAATCCATGCTGTTAAAATCATTTTGTCCTGCTTCTCACTGCAGAGAGATTGCACAAGAGCATGTTGGGAGAATAAAGATATTCTGCACATGATAAAGCTGAGAAAATTTCCAGGGATGCTTGACAGTATCACTCTATATGCTAAATTTGTAAAAATAAAGCAGTTAAGAAGTTGCACTCCAGTTAAAGTGCAATTTGACAAGATGAATATATTCTGCTGTCTCCTTTTATCTTGTGAATATGTTACCTCTGAAGGAGGAGAAGAGCAGATACTCTCTCTCAGATCCAGCCTTTGTGTTAGCATTAGCATTCAGAGTAGATCAGAACTGAGGAGAAAATGTGAGTCCCCTTCTTCTGAGGACTTCAGAATAGTGAGAAGACAAGGACTCTTTAATCTCCAGCATTGTAGTAGCTAATAATCATGAATTTAATGTGTGACAAATACTTCTTTTTTTGTCTCATATTTGTTTTTGTTATCACCTAATGACCCAAGCTTTGCCAACACTTTCCTGTTCATACATGGCTTTTCCCCATATTTTTTGTTTATTCAGTGCTTCGATATTCAGTAGAACAACATAGCAGCTCTGGGAATTCAGCCCTAGCCTTTTCACAAAACCAGCAATGGAGTTTTTTAAAGTTCAGGAGATAAATGAAGGAAATGCAAAGAGTTTAACTTAATTTGCAACCTGGAAAATTAATGTTACTGGAAGTGTGGAATCTCAGCAGAAACATCTGATTGGTTATATGGCTTCAGATGCTTAGTCTTCTGACAAATTGGGTTATTTTACTTGTCTAATATTTTGATTACATCCACCTTTCCATTCTCCCTCTTCTTTCATGTCTCTGGAAAAAATACCCATCATGGATCTTTGTGTTTTGACTTTCTTGGGACTGATATGAAATCAAATGAGACATTAATGAAACCAAGAGAAAACCCTCTCACTCTGTCAGTGACAGAAAGTTTTTAACTAATAACTTCTCTGTAACAGCCTCAATGATAACTATAGTTACAATCTCCATCTTCCTGCAGCAACTCTGCATAAGTTTAGGGTGTCTGAAAACACTGATCACTGCTGTGAAGTGCTTACCTTCTAAAGACTGAATTTAAAAAAAGCACCTAATCCAAACTGACTTTAGATTTAAATTAGTGCTAAAAATAGTCTGGGAATGCGGACCTAATGCTTAGGAAGAGTCAATGGTTTTTCACTGGTCCCAAACAAATATTCTGCTTTCTTTGGTTTGGTTTGGGTTTTTTTTCCTCCCTTAATCAGTATACTGGAAACTAATCTGAGGCTTTGGTAGTACTATTGATAAGCAGTTCCTGAACAACAGTTGTTAACATTTTGAGGTACAAGAAGAGAGCATGGCACCTAAGGGGAAGTAGCACAGAAACAGCAGTCTGTGTTCAGCATGCCTGCACAGGAAGGAAAAGAAATTTTGCTCATGGGCTATCAGATATTCATGTTCAGCACCAGCAAAAGTACCTATTACAAGATAATCTGAGGGCAACCTTTGCCATTCCCAAGAACTTTTAAGTTATATATTGCAAAGAGAGCACATGCCAAGGGTGGGACATGGAGCAGGGAGTACAAGCAAGTCCGGACTTCAACTTGACTAAGGAAAACTATTGCAATTTGCACTTCTGAAGCGCTCCTCGGCACTCTTCAGACATCATGCACTGCTTACTAGCTAGAGTTTTAGAGAGTTTAAAGGTAAATTAGTGATGGTAGGAAAGTGCCACACTGGTTGCTTCCACCTGTGAATCTTTGTGTCACCTCCTTGCTCATTCTTTTGTGTGGTTGTATAAATTCCTCTCCACAAGCCCAACTCAAGATGCTCACCCATCATTGGCATCTCCTCGCTTTTGGAAGATCATTGCAATTTTTTAGAAAAGAGATCTCAACCCAGAGACAAAGGCTAAAATGTATTCAGTCGAGCAGTCCCTCCAAACTAATGGAAGCTGCTCTCTGCACCTTATAGGTGCAGTGGTCTTTTTCAAATTACCTTTCTTCACAAAATTGGAGCCATCAGGGAATACTCTGGTCCCAAAAGGTGGCATGTACTTTTTGTAAAATGAATTCAGGGAGCAATCTCTACTTAGTTTTGTGTTTGCTACTCCAGGGCATTTTACAAAAAGTCTTTTTATTGACATATTCTGATTTGTCAACCTTCTATTTTTCTGGCTTTGTTCAAGTAGATAATTAGTTCTGCCACTGGCATTTTTACGTAGAGATTCTAACAACTTGAATTAAGAAGTTCACTTTCTTTGAGCATAGAATCATAGAATAATTAGGGTTGGAAAGGACCTTAAGGTCATCAAGTTCCAACCACTCTGCCATGGGCAGGGACACCTCGCACTAAACTATGTCACCCAAGGCTCTGTCCAGCCTGGCCTTGAACACTGCCAGGGATGGAACATTCACAACCTCCCTGGGCAACCTATTCCAGTGCCTCACCATCCTAACAGGAAAGAATTTCTTCCTTATATCTAACCTAGACTACCCCTGTTTAAGTTTGAACCTATTACCCCTTGTCCTATCACTACAGTCCCTAATGAAGAGTCCATCCCCAGCATCCCTATAGGCCCCCTTCAGATACTGGAAGGCTGCTATGAGGTCTCCACTAAGCCTTCTCCAGGCTGAACAACCCCAACTTTCTCAGACTATCTCTACAGAGGAGGTGCTCCAGTCCCCTGATCATCCTTGTGACCCTCCTCTGGACTTGTTCCAACAGTTCCATGTTCTTTTTATGCTGAGGACACCAGAACTTCACACAATACTCCAAGAGAGGAAAGGCGCAGGATCATCTCCTTCAACCTTCTGGTCACGCTCCTTTTGATGCAGCCCAGGATATGGTTGGCTTTCTGGGATGCAAGCGCACACTGAAGCCGGCTCATGTTCATTTTCTCATCGACCAACACCCCCAAGTCCTTCTCTGCAGGGCTTCACTGAATCTCTTCTCTGCCCAGCCTGTAGCTGTGCCTGGGATTGCCCTGACCCAAGTGCTGGACCTTGCACTTGGCTTGGTTAAACTTCAATGAGGTTCGCATCAGTACATCTCACAGGTATGTCAAAGGTCCCTCTGGATGGCATTCCTTCCCTCCAGCGTATCAATCAAACCACACAGCTTGGTGACATCGTCAAACTCACCCTTGCTGAGGGCACATTCAATCCCACTGTCCATGTCGCCAACAAAGATGTTGAGCAACACTGGTCCCAACAGCAATCCCTGAGGGACACCACTTGTTACTGGTCTCCAGCTGGACACTGAACCATTGACCACAACTCTTTGCATGCAGCCATCCAGCCAGTTTTTTATCCACTGAGTGGTCCATCTATCAAATTGATGTCTCTCCAATTTAGAGACAAGGATGTTGTGCATGACAGTGTCGAATGCTTTGTGCTAGAGAAGGATGAAGGCAGACCATGAAAGACTTGTGACTTCTCTCCAAGGGATCAGATATCTTCCCATGTGGATGCAAGGATATTTTAAAGGAGATTTAACACAAAGTCACTGGAAAATAAATTTGGGTACTGGGTTGTAAATACTATCTTTCTTCAGCATCACATTAAGTTTGGTTTGGGAGTTGTGACACACACATCTCACGCACTCATACAGCAGCACAAGGATGTCATTTTGAGTGAGGGCAGATCGGAGGGTAAGATTCACAACTTACAGTGGCAAAAGACTGAGGGGTAGAGTATCCTTGAAATAATTGTGAAGCACAGCACAGAAGAATCTGCCTCCGTCTTTCCCCTGGCATGGACATTTGGGAAGGAATACCCTGGATACAATCCATGTGCACAGGGATATAGAAACTGAAGCTGTTGTGATCTGTGGTAACTGTGATCACTCGCAACAGTACCAACAGCAATCACCTGAAATTGGGTTTGCCCAAGCTGTGCTGAGATCATTCCAGTTGACAGTATCTCTTTTCATACCTTACAACTCTGCTGTAGGTGTCCTGGGTTCAGCAGTAGCAGTCATTTTTCTCTTTCTTAGTAGCTGGTGCAGTGCTGTGTTTTTGACTTTCAGCCTGGGAACAACACCGATAACACCAATGTTTTTAGTTGATGCTCAGTAATGTTTACTCCAACCTAGGACTTCCTGATTCTCATGCTCTGCCAGGGAGATGGGGAAGCCAGGAGGAAACAGAGACAGGACACCTGACCCAAACTATCTAAAGGGGTATTCCATACCACAGCATGTCATGCCCACTATATAAACTGGGGGCAGTTACCCAGAAGGGCTAGGTCTCTGCTTAGTTTGGGCTGGGTATCGGTCGGTGGGTGGTGAGCGGTTGTACTCTCTTCCTTTGTTATTTCCCTTATCATTATTATTATTGGTGGTAGCAGCAGTAGTTTTGTGTTACACCTTAGTTACTGGACTGTTCTTATCTCAACCCATGGGAGTTACGTTATTTCGATTCTCCCCACCCCCCACCCCCCTGGGAGAGGGGGGGGAAAGGGGAGGGAGTGAAGAGCTGCATGGTTCTGGGTTGCCGGCTGGGCTTAAACCATGGCAGTGAAAAAGCAGGAAACACCAGTACACTAACTGCTACTGCTGGTTTGTTCATGTTTGTTTCTAATCTCACTCTGATTTTGAAACTCCAGCTATGAGAGAAGAGGATAAATATTAACTGACTGCACTCATCCTTCCCACAAGGGGCTAAGTGTAAAACTGTTGTTTGAGCCACAGATGTTTTATTTCTAGTCTGGAAAGTCAGAAAAAATTTACCTGCATGTGTGGCTTTTACATTTGACTTCTCTGATTATTTGCTCATTGTATGGTGAACATAGCGTATGGGATTCTCAAGGATGAGAGATACATGGGGGGGTTGTGTAGCGGCCATTGGTCCTTGAAGAATAGGCTAGACAAACATCTATCAGGAATTATTTAGATAGAGATGATTCAGAATATTTCTGAATAACAACTTTCTACCTACAGTCATAAAAGAAAGTTCTCTAGTTTCTTATGGTTGTCTTAAAATTCTTCTTACACCAGATGTCTGGGAATACTGGGGCTTCCTGTGAGTGAGAATTCAGTTTGGATGGAGAAAAGGAAATTCAAAGAAACTGTTCTTCCAAAGATTTCTTCACTCAACAGCTTTTTAATGACCTTTATCTTCAGCCTGTTTTGGCCATGGCAATGAGGATCCCCTGCAAGCGGGACTGTGGAGCTCCTTGATATTCTGGCCCCGTTCACACATCCATGTACAGACACACAGTCAATCTACCAGAACAGATTAAATTGAAAAGGGGCTTTATTGCGATCTGCCTCTGATTAATTCAGAAATATGAAACTAAACATATGGTTGTTGGGCCCTATTTTCATTTACACTAATAGTTTTGATACTGTTTTCTTCCTAAAAGGGAGTCTTAAAAAGTGGATAATGAGCTTTCGCTGACTTTTTATATTGACAAAGTGGAGGAAAGCGACCATAATGAAAACAGGAATTGAGACTGCTTAGTGCTTCGACTGGGTTCTTGTTTTCACAGTAATGTCTTTCTACTGCTCTGGTGCTATAAGGGACTTTAAGGTGAATATTAATGAAGTGTAGTTGCACTTTGCAACACTCTTCCCACAGAAAAAGGTCTTCAAGGAATCTCAGAGTAAATGAGAATCTTGACAATTATAGCTAAACTATGTTGGCTTATTTGCAATGTGGTTATTCAGAAACATTTTAAACTTTAAAAAAATGCAGAGGAATGTATAGCTAAAATAGGATTTTAAACTGTTCTTAGCAGTAGGGTAGAAACAGTATTGAATTAAGACTCCCTACACTGGAAGGTTCAGTTTTCTGGGATTTGCAGCCCACTGGTGAGCATCTATTTCTGAATCTTTTACCTCATCTATGTTCAGACTCCAGGTAGGAAAGATGGTTCCAGCATTAGCTATTAAGCTTTGAGCGAAATTGCTGCAACATGTTCCTTGAGGTTTCCAGTTTGATCCCATGTCATTTTGGTAGTTCTTATACTTGTGTCTGAAATCCCTCACCCAGAGGCCAAGACGGCAAAAATATTAATAGGGCACTCTTTCAAGGAAAAAGTTACCTGCTGTACCCAGGATGAAAAACTGTGCACATGAGGGAGAAGCATCCTCCCTGTCAAAGTTGCAGAGAAGCAGGAATGAAAGAAAGGGTGGTTTGTGTTGTTGCAGGTAACCTGAATTCAGTTGTTCTCTCTGAATCTGCAGGCTAATGCATCACTACTTTCTTATTTCTATATCCCCACATTAGAAGTTTCTTATACAGACTTTGGACTGAGCCCAAAATTTTAATTATACAGTGCTAGTAGAATTTGTGGGAATTCACTCCAAAACAGGAATAGTTTTTTTATCCTTCTGTTTTCCTGCAAAATTGAACACCTCTGGACTCTGATTCGGAGAACTCCAGGAACAAACTTGCCAACAAAGTTTTCAAGCTGACAAGCAGGTATTCTTTATTGCGGCGCCAGGAGACACGGGGGATAACTCCTCCTAACGTGTGACCCCGTATTGCTATACAAGCCACCCTTATATAGTCACTGGGCATACATACATATTCATGAAGCTACGTATGGATTGCATCATTTTCCAAAGAGTTCCCCGCATGCGTACAGAATTGTGGTGGTGGTCCCTGAGGGTCGTTTACTTCTTCCAACAATCTTCATCACTTCTGGCAGCCTTTGAAGCACGCGCAGTAGATGCTCATACCAGTTTAATTGGTTCGTTAGCACCAGAGACATAATAATCCTCCTATCCTCCTACTTATCAGTTAAACTGTAGCCCATCCTGGACACCTGCCATTCCCAGATACTCCTTATCCCTGTGTCCTGTTCTTCTAGACTGTTTTTCTTAAAACTAGGCCAACTATAACGATTTATCTTGTGAGAATTCTCAGTATGTTCTCTAGTTGTACTCTATTTTTTTTTCTCTATGTATCATGCACCTCAGTAATTTTCCATTGCTACTGTTAAAAAGCCATCAAACTTAACATTACTTAAAACTACTTATAAAAGTTTCTATATCCCATTTTGTGATTTTGTGCCCCTTTGTCTCAAATTCCCCCCTTTTTCTGTCCTTTTGCAAATTCTTTTGCAACATTTTATATATTACCATTACCATCAAAAGTCTTTTTGAAATAATATCCCGTTTCTACCTGATGCTTAGTTTCACTTCGTTTCCATTCTTTGTAATTTATCATAGACCGTTTACAACACCAGAGGGAACATTGTATCATACCAAAAGTAATCAATATTAAAATAATTAATACCAATATTCCTGCAACCAGTTGCCTCAACCAGGAGAGATTGGGTAACCATGAAGTTAACTTTTTCCATGTTTCTTCAAAACCCCAGGAGGTGTCATCCATGGCCATTTCACGAAATATCTTAGTTTGTTTCCAAATTTCCTCCAGATCTGTTTCAATTCCACCACTTTAGTCTGTATAGGAACAACAGCTTTCATTGATTATGGAAGAAACCCCTCTTTGTGATGCCAGTAACATGTCTAGAGCCATTCAGTTTTGTAATATCACCTTAGATAGGCTAGTTATCTCTTGCTCTGCCTGGATTATATCAATGTTTTTACTTTCCATTTCCTCTATGGTTGCCAAGATATTTACAATTGCCTTTGGTAATTCACTTACTGCCAAAGATGGAATTAGCCCTTTTACAAAACTGTGAAATGAGTTGTGCCGCTCAATAATAGGGTTAAACCCTCAATTAATTCGTTTAGCAAAACTTCTAATCCAGGTCCTGGAAGGGTACCTGTTGATAATAGTAAAATTGGGTATTACAGCACCTAAGGTGCATGCCCCCTTCCAGTTGGGGGTAGAATCTTATAAGCATTTTTCCACATAACCAATACCATCCTTTCCCTTTAGGAACGGGCCATCACTGAACTACAATACCATCTATGTTAATTGTATGATTGCAATTTGAATGGTGACCTACATCTGTGGCATTTAAACAAGCCTGATCTCCTACCCTGGTTTCTGATGTAATACATCTTTGTGCACAGGTGTAGTATTTATTACCTGGGTTAGGATTGACTATTTCAAATGTTAACCTTTCCTTCGAATACAGATTGCTAGTGTTCACCCACAAACTTGTCCATGAGACAGTGTTAGGAATTGGAACTCCAATTAATGGGAGATCCAGGCTTTCTCCTGATTTAGGCAACTGTGCACACACCCAACAGTCACTATGATTAAAACATTAGTAACATTCTGCACTAATTTCAGGTATAAATTCTGGTCCCAAGCTTGTGCGCCAGTTATCATATGAGTCCAAATTATGACCGACACAATTTCATACGCAAGGGTACTGAAGGTTCGATCCACCCTGTCTTCTCTGGCTCTGGTGCTTTCTTTATTCTTGAATAATGTGCCCAAGCAGGTTGTTCCTTTATCTTCACTGCTGTAAAGGTGATCAATAATATCTGGTATACTCCGCTCCACTTCTCCTGTAGAGGATCTCCTGAAAAATTCTTAACATAAACCCAGTCTCCAGATCTGAAAGGGTGAATTGGATAATCCAAACCTCTTGCTCTTTTCCCTATTATCTCCTCCAATTGTTTTCCCAGATTGATCAGAAACTGTTGGAGATAGCCTTCTCCCACTTCCTGAAGACTTTCTCCTTTAAACTGGGACTGATACAGTCTTCCATACAAAATCTCAAATGGGCTAACCTCTTCTTTTGACCGGGGTCTAGTTCGAATTCTTAATAAAGCCAGTGGTAATGCCTGGTACCAATATAAATTCGTTTCCTGACATATTTTACTAATTTGTTGTTTAATCAGATGGTTTATCTTTTCTACTTGCCCACTGGCCTGAGGCCTATATGGAACATGCAGTTGCCAATCAGTTTCTAATTTTTTGCTAATTTCTTGTAACAATTTTTCACTAAAGTGCGAGCCTCGGTCAGAAGAAATTGCCTCTGGTACCCCAAAATGAGCTTATTATCTTGTTAAATAATATTTTAATCACTTGTTTTGCATTATTTATTCTATAAGGGAATGCTTCTGGCCAGCCTGAAAAAGTATCCATTAACACCCATAAATATCGATAACCCCCCCTTTTTTTTTCTGGTAATTCAGAAAAATCTATTTGCCACTGCTGTCCAGATAACTTCCTCTCCCAGTTGTCCCAGTTTGATTTCTATTTTCAGTCTTAGGATTATTCTTAAGACATAGCTGACATTGTTTTGTCACTAACTGAACTGTGGTGTATAGATTTGTTTGTCTAAATATTTATGCAAAGAGTTGCTACCCCAATGAGTTTTATTATGTTCTTCCTGAGCTAACATCCAGAGCTGGTTATAGGGGATTACAATTCGCCCACCAGGTATTTGAGCCCAACCCTCTATTTTCCTGTCCCTTTAGATCCTCAATCAATTTTCTATCCTCTTTTGAATATCTAGGTTTAGATTTTTCAATTGTTAGTTTGCCATCAGGGATTAAGGACATGATTTGAAATTGTTCAGCTGCTCGTTTGGCTTCAAAATTGGCCAAATTATTTCCAATTTCTTGATCAGAGCCACCTTGTTGATGCCCTTTACAGTACATAATAGCTACTTCTTCAGGTAGCTGAACAGCTTCCAGTAATTGTAGAATTTCTGTAGCATGGTTAATCTGTTTACCTTGTGTGTTCAAGGGTCTATATTCTTTCCAGATAGCACCATGGACATGGACCACACCAAATGCATATTTAGAATCAGTCCTAATATTTATCCTTTTATCTTTAGCCAGTTCCAGGGCTCTTATTAATGCTATTATTTTTGACTTCTGGGCAGAGGTGTTACCAGGTGAAGGTTTAGATTTTTTTTTTTTTTTTTTTTTCCTGTGAAGTGGTGGTAATGGCATATCCTGCCTTTCATTTACCATTTTTCATGAAGCTACTACCATCAGTAAACCAAGAATCAGCATCTTCCAGAGGTTTTTCTTTCAAGTCTGGTCGGCTCGAATATACAGTCTCTATGGTGGTCAAGCAGTCTTTTGTTAGTGGTTCTGTCGACTGTTCCTGCAAAAGGATGCTGGATTCACAACGTTAGTGACCACAATTTCTGTATCATCCTGTTCTACAGTGGTGGCCTGGTATTTAAAAAAACGTGAAGGAGATAACCTCCTTTCTGCTCCAGGACCACTGATACCACATGGGACACTAGTACAGTAATCTTTTGTCCCAAAGTAAATTTGCAAGCCTCTTCAATATTTGTGATAACTGCTGCCATAGCTTTTAGGCATCTGGGCCATCCTTTGCTCGCTTCATCCAGCTGTTTTGAAAAATAGGCTACTGCCCTTCTGTAGGGTCCTAGTTTTTGAGCAAGGACCCCCAAAGCTATTCCTTGTTCTTCACAGGAACATAGCCAAAACGATTTAGTCACATCCAGGAGTCACAGAGCTGCAGTTCTCATTAGCACTGTTTTTAAATTTCTAAAAACCCCCTCTGCTGTATCAGTCCATTCTAAAGAGGGAGCGTTTCCTTTCAACAGTTCATATAGTGGTCTTACCAGAACACCATAATCATGGATCCAAAGTCTGCACCATCCAGTCATTCCCAGGGATGTCCGGAGCTCCTTGACGGTCGATGGTCTTAGAGTCTGGCAAATGGATTCTTTTCTAGCAGTTCCAAGTTGTCTCTGTCCTCCTGTTATTTCATATCCTAGGTAGGAAACTTGGGTTTGGGTTAGTTGGAACTTTTGTCTGGATACCCGATAACCATTCAGTCCCAGAAAATTTAACAATTCCACTGTCCACTTGATACATTCTTCCTTTGTTTCTGTGGCAATTAACAGGTCATCCACATATTGTAACAGAGTCCCATTTGAGTAGGTGGCTTCCATGATTCTAGTTCTCATGCTGATTTCCAAAAATTGCCGGACTGTTTGTTTTTTTTAACCCTTTATGTAAACTATCCAAGTTAATTGAGTTTCCCTTCCTCTGTCAGGATTTGCCCAATTGAAAGCCAATAATCGTGGCTTTCTTTGGCCAATGGTAAGCAAAAGAAAGTGTCTTTTAAATCCAGGACGGCAAACTATTTTTGATTATTATTCAATTTAGTCAATCAGTCATACGAATTAACTCCTACTGGACGAATATCCTCTGCAATTCTGTTGATTGCCCTGAGATCGTGAACCAATCTGCAACTTTTCTCATCATATTTCTTTACTGTCCGGATAGGAGTACTATATTCCAATTCACATTCAATTAATAATCTATATTTTAAAATTTATCAATTTTTTTTTTATTCCCTTCGATCTTCTAATTTTAAGGGATACTGTTTTATTCTAATTGGGTAGGCCCCCCTTTTTATTTCCACTATAACAGGCAAAGCATTTTTCGTCTTACCTGGAACTTCAGGTGCCCATACTCCCACACATACCTGATTAAGGATTTCTTCTATTTCATGGAGGTCCTCCTTTTTGCTTTTCTGTTGAATTAAACTCAAAACTGCAATTAATTGTTTTTAACTCTGAATTTCATTTTGCCTTCTTTAAATGTTGCATCTCGCCCTAACAAAGTTTTTAGAGAATTTGGCATGCATAAAAATTTAAGCATTCCTTTTTGTTTTCCCAATTTGTACTTTAAAGGTTCCAAAAAGAATGCCTTTTTTTTTTTTTTTTCCTCTTTTCCTTGGTGGCCAGTAGCTCCCACATCTGTAACGAATTCTTTTCTCTCTGATTTAACACCAAATAAGTTACTCCTGTATCCACTAAAATTCCACTTTATTTCCCCTAGTTCATAGTCTTAATGTAACCAGTGGATCTGCTAGGGTAGATTCCCCAGGTCCCCGTCAGTTTAGTTCCAGTTCAGTCACCGGAGCCACTCCATGGCACTGCCCTCCCCAGGCAGTCTCACTTCCAGCGTCCAAAACCCCCCATAGCACGCACACCGGTCCGGTCCCACAGAAGAGAAGAGCCCACTCCCCCACCTCCTGCAGACATCCCTCCTCCCACGCTCAAACACAGGAGCTGCTCGATCTCCCCTCCTTTCCCCCTTGGTTTTCCTTTTTTTTTTTTTTCTTTTTCTCACAGCGGCTCCCCCTGCTCTGCAGGGCCTGCAGGTGCCTGCCTCTGCAACGGCACTTCTGGTTTAACCCCTTCTTAACTCTGAATGTGGATGTGCCGCTTGTTGCCAGTGACAGAAATCTCTTCCTCCTTATCAATATCAGATAGGACAGAGGCAGAGGGTGTTCCTCTCGGAGGTACCTGTGGTACGTGATTTTCCACCCTATCTTCCTGATTACTGTTTTTTAACTTTAAACATCTTTCCCCAATATCAGAGGCTGAGCATCTCCAGCGTAACTTTCAGTTTTTCCCTGTCCTTTTCCAAAGCCAAAATTAAGGAATCTGGCGGAGCTATATTAATTTTGCATTCAGTCTGTCACTCCGTGTGATTTCTTAAAGTGAAAAACATATCTGCATACATTACTTCATCCCATTTTCCTTGCCCCCTTAAAACAACATTAATTGTAACACTGTATTATAGTTCAGAGTTCCAATTTTAGGCCATTTTTCCTGATCTTCCAAAGTATACAAAGGCCACCATTGGTTACAATATTTTACCAATATTTTCTTATTTACCAAGCCCCCAGGAGACCCTCCAAGTTTTTTCCAGTGTGCCAAAATGCACCCAAAAGGATTCTTTTTCAAGATCTCTTCACTCTGCTGATTTTCCATTATCAATCTCACATTCACACACACACACACACACAGATGGGATCCCCAGACATACTCCACACAGTTACAACACTTGAGACAAAGACAGAGACTTAAATTCAACCAAACAAACAACAGTTAATAACACAGTTATAACATCCTGTCACCAGTACCAGAATCGCAAGACCAAAATCATTACTATAGCAAGCCACAAAATAGGCGAATACCAGTAGAATCAAAAGCAATACTTCCTAACCCTTATAGCTCAGACCATATTGTAACATTAATAGGGGGGTTTCCTTGAACCCTTTATAGTCGTCCAGCCTGTCAGTGTCCCAGGAAGTATGAGACCCTTGTGTCCGACCAGCCTGTCTGCGTCCCACTATGGGAGCCATACTGAACAGCCCACTGTATCGGAGGGTGATTCTACTAACCTATTCAGGGACCCCCGCTGACAGCATCACTGAATAAAATCCCTTAGGGGCTGTTGATAGCACACTGGACCCAAAACCATTTCCACAAGACACCCCCCTGTGTCTTGTAGGACCTAAATCACAAGATGCCCCCTGCTTAGTTATAACAGTCTGTCACTGATACCAAAACCACAAGACCAAAATCCTTAATATAACAAGCCACAAAATAAATCAAATACCAGTGAAATCCAAAAGCTTTTTCTGCAAGACACCCCCTGTGTTCTGCAGGACCCAAACCACAAGAAGCCCCCTGCTTCCTTTGGGTGTATACCAGTAAAATCCAAAACCTTTTCTGCAAGACACGCCCTGTGTCCTGCAGGACCCAAACCACAAGAAGCCCCCTGCTTCTTATGGGTGTATACCAAACGGACGCTAGCAGCCGGGTATACGCCTTTACCTACGAGATTTCTTATCTCGATTTACGGAAGGCTTCCAAACCATGCGTATGCTTACCAAGCCAATTTACCAAACCAATTTACCAAACCAAGGTGCCCCCTGCACCTTACAGACTATACAAAAAAAAAGAATACCTTTTATGAGATGGTCCTTGTCTGCTCCCGCAGTGATCCGAATGAGTTGAGGGGTCCCTCCGGGAAAAATTCCCGAGGGCCCTAGGGAGCCCTGTCCTCAGCGGGTATTGCAGCCGAGCAGAGGGTCCCATCTGGGTCGCCAAGTTGATTCGGAGAACTCCAGGAACAAACCTGCCAACAAAGTTTTCAAGCTGACAGGCAGGTATTCTTTATTGCTGCGCCAGGAGACACGGGGGATAACTCCTCCTAACGTGTGACCCCGTATTGCTATACAAGCCACCCTTATATAGTCACTGGGCATACATACATATTCATGAGGCTACGTATGGATTGCATCATTTTCCAGAGAGTTCCCCGCATGCATACAGAATTGTGGTGGTAGTCCCTGAGGGTCGTTTACTTCTTCCAACAATCTTCATCACTTCTGGCAGCCTTTGAAGCACACGCAGTAGATGCTAATACCAGTTTAATTGGTTCGTTAGCACCAGAGACATAATTATCCTCCTACTTACCAGTTAGTTTAACTGTAGCCCATCCTGGACACCTGCCATTCCCAGATACTCCTTATCCCTGTGTCCTGTTCTTCTAGACTGTTTTTCTTAAAACTAGGCCAACTATAACGATTTATCTTGTGAGAATTCTCAGTATGTTCTCTAGTTGTACTCTATTTTTTTTTCTCTATGCATCATGCACCTCAGTAATTTTCCATTGCTACTGTTACAAAGCCATCAAACTTAACATTACTTAAAACTACTTATAAAAGTTTCTATATCCCATTTTGTGATTTTGTACCCCTTTGTCCCAACTCAAACAAGAGCATTATCCTCACTTTGAAATTGCTTCTCTAGGTGCTTAGTTTCCCTGCAAAGTAACCTCCCCCTAACAGATCTAGAGCTATGATAGGATGACATGGTATGTGAAATCTCTGTGGCATCTGCCAGAAGTGGATGCAAGGAATGAAGTGAGATCTGATTTTATTTTTTTTCAGTAATTTCTTCTCTATATAGGACATTTTCTCTCATGCTTCTAGCATCATTAGTGAGCAGAGGACATTTGATAACATGGATATGCAACAATCATAAATGGATACTGCTCTTTCTATCCTGAAATGGTGAATTATACAAAGCGAAAGCATAATGAAAAGGAGTTAAATCACATATCAGCCTCCACACAGATGAAAGCCACTTTGATTCAAGTCTGAAAATCTTCATAACCATGACAAGTGGTAGGTACATAACCATGACAAGTAGGTAAATAACCATGACAAGTATGAGGTCCTACACCTGGGTCGAAGCAATCCCAGGTGCAGCTACAGGTCAGACAAAGAAGAGATTCAGTGAAGCCCTGCAGAGAAGGACTTGGGATGTTGGTTGATGAGAAAATGAATATGAGCCGGCTTCAGTGTGTGCTCGCATCCCAGAAAGCCAACCGTATCCTGGGCTGCATCAAAAGGAGCGTGACCAGCAGGTCGAAGGAGGTGATCCTGCCCTTCTACTCTGCTGTTGTGAGACTGCACTTGGATATTGTGTGCAGTTCTGATGTCCTCAACATAGAAAGGACACGGAACTGTTGGAGCAAGTGCAGAGGAAGGCCACGAAGATGACCAGGAGACTGGAGCACCTCCCATAAGAAGATAGGCTGAGAAAGTTGGGGCTGTTCAGCCTGGAGAAGAGAAGCCTGCAAGGTTCCATTCAAATGGACTTGTAGGTATGAAATCGAGGGGTGACAGCAATAATGGTGGCATTGTAGCAAAGCTGACTATGTGCTGAACATTCCCAGCACCAGGTTTCCCTCCTGGCTCTTTGGCTGTGGGAGCAGAGGCCAGACGTTTGTGCTCTGCTCACCGTGCTCCTGGGCAGCCTCAAGCGACCACCGGACAGGTTCCATTCAAATGGACTTTTAGGTATGAAATCGAGGAGCACAGCAATGATAGTGGCACCGTTGCAAAGCTGACTGTGTGCTGAACATTCCCAGCAGTAGGATTTGGGTTATGATTAGGGTTAGGTTTTAGGGTTAGGGTTAGGGTTACGGGTTAGGGGTTAGGGTTAGGGATAGGGTTAGTAAGTGTTAGGGTTAGGGTTCGGATTAGGGTTAGGGTTAGCGTTACGGGTTAGTGTTAGGGATTAAGGTTAGGGTTAGTGTTCGGGTTAAAGGTTAGGGTTAGGGTTAGTGTTAAGGGTTATGATTAGGGTTAGTGTTAGGGTTTATGTTTAGGGATAGTATTAGTGTTAGGGGTTAGGTTTAGTTTTGGGGTTAGGGTTAGGGAGTAGGGTCACGGTTAGGGTTAAGAGTTATGGTTGGGGTTAAGGGTTAGGGTCAGGCATTAGGATTAATGTTAGGGTTAGGTTTTGTATGGCTGGGGTAGGGTTTAGGGCTTAGGTTTAGGTTTAGTGTTATGGTTATGGTTAGTGTTAGGTTTCGGTTTAGTAGATTTTGGAGTTAGAGTTTGGGGTTAGGCGTAAGAGTTAGGATTAGAAGGGTTAGGTTTCGGGTTAGGGTTAGGGTTAGTAGGGTTACGATTATGTTTATGGTTAGGGTTAGGGTTAGGTTAGGGTTAGGGTTAGGCTTAGGTTTAGGGTTAGGGTTAGGGTTAGCTAGGGTTAGGGTCAAGGGTTAGGTTTAGTAGGGTAAGGGTTAGGGTTAGCGTTAGTGTTACGGTTAGGGTTAGGTTTTAGTGTTTAGGGTTAGGATTAGCGTTAGGGTTAGGGGTTAGGTTTAGGTGTTAGGTTTTACGGTTTTGGTTATTGTTACAGGTTAGGCTAGGGTTAGGTTTAGGGGTTAGGGTTAGGATTAGGGTTACTAGAGCTTAAGGGTTAGGGATAGGGTTAGGGTTAGATTTAGGGGTAAGTGTGGGGGTTAGGGTTAGGGTTAGGGTTAGGATTAGGGTTAGTAGAGCTTAAGGGTTAGGTTTATTGTTAGGGTTAGGTTTAGGTTATTAGGTTAGGGTTAGGGTTAGGGTTAAGTCATAGGGGAATATTTACTCTTATGGTAAGGATTAGTAGGGTTAGTAGGGTTAGGGTTGGGGTTAGGGGTGTTAGGGTAACGGTTAGAGTTAGGGTTAGTGTTATGTGTTAGGTTTAGGGTTAGGTTTAGGGTTATGGTTAGTAAGTGTTAGGGTAAGGTTTAGGGTTAGGATTAGGTTTATGGTTAGGTTTAGGTTTGGGATTAGGGTTAGTAATTGTTAGTTAGGTTTAGGGTTAGGGGTAGGGTTAGGGTTAGTAGGGTTAGGAGTTAGGAGGGTTAGGGTTAGGGTTAGTCGAGGTTTAGGGTTAGGGGTTAGGGTTAGCGTTCGGTTTAGGGGTTAGTGTTAGTGTTACAGTTAGGTTTAGGTTTATGGGTTATGGTTAGGGTTAGGGTTAGTTTAGATTAGGGTAAGTAGAGGGTTAGGTTCCGGGTTAGGGTTAGGGGTAGTAGAGCTTAAGTGTTAGGGTTAGGGTTAGTGTTAGGTTTAGGGGTAAGTGTTATTGTTAGGGTTAAGTTTAGGTGTAAGGGTTAGGGTTAGGGTTAGGTTAGGGTTAGGGTTAAGGGTTGGGGTTAGGGTTAGGGTTAGGGTTAGGGTTAGTAGGGTTAGTAGAGTTAGTAGGGTTAGTAGGGTTACGGTTAGGTTTAGGGTTAGGGGTTACGGTTAGGGTAAGATTTAGTAGGGTTAGGGGTTAGGGTTAGGGTTTGTTTTAGGGTTAGAGTTAGGGCTAGGGTTAGGGTTAGGTTTAGGGTTAGGTTTAGGGGTTACGGTTACGGTTAGGGTTAGTAGGGTTAGGGGTTAGGGTTAGGGTTTGGGTTAGGCCTACGGTTAGAGTTAGGGTTAGTAAGGGTTACTTAGCGTGAGAGTTAGGGTTAGGTTTCGGGTTAGTATGGTTAGGGGTTAGTGTTGGGGTTAGGGTTAGTAGAGTGTTAGGGTTAGGGGTTAGGGTTAGGGTTAGGGTTAGGGTTAGTAGGGTTAATAGGTTTAGTAGGGTTAGTAGGGTTAGGGTTAGTTTTAGGTTTAATGGTTACGGTTAGGGTTAGGGTTAGTAGGGTTAGGGGTTAGGGTTAGGGTTTGGGTTAGGGTTAGAGTTAGGGTTTGGGTTAGGGTTAGGTTTAGCTTTAGGGTTAGGGTTAGGGTTACGGGTTAGGGGTTAGGGTTAGGGATAGGGTTAGTAAGTGTTAGGGTTAGGGTTCGGATTAGGGTTAGGGTTAGCGTTACGGGTTAGTGTTAGGGATTAAGGTTAGGGTTAGTGTTCGGGTTAAAGGTTAGGGTTAGGGTTAGTGTTAAGGGTTATGATTAGGGTTAGTGTTAGGGTTTATGTTTAGGGATAGTATTAGTGTTAGGGGTTAGGTTTAGTTTTGGGGTTAGGGTTAGGGAGTAGGGTCACGGTTAGGGTTAAGAGTTATGGTTGGGGTTAAGGGTTAGGGTCAGGCATTAGGATTAATGTTAGGGTTAGGTTTTGTATGGCTGGGGTAGGGTTTAGGGCTTAGGTTTAGGTTTAGTGTTATGGTTATGGTTAGTGTTAGGTTTCGGTTTAGTAGATTTTGGAGTTAGAGTTTGGGGTTAGGCGTAAGAGTTAGGATTAGAAGGGTTAGGTTTCGGGTTAGGGTTAGGGTTAGTAGGGTTACGATTATGTTTATGGTTAGGGTTAGGGTTAGGTTAGGGTTAGGGTTAGGCTTAGGTTTAGGGTTAGGGTTAGGGTTAGCTAGGGTTAGGGTCAAGGGTTAGGTTTAGTAGGGTAAGGGTTAGGGTTAGGGTTAGTGTTAGGGTTAGGGTTAGGTTTTATTGTTTAGGGTTAGGATTAGCGTTAGGGTTAGGGGTTAGGTTTAGGTGTTAGGTTTTACGGTTTTGGTTATTGTTACAGGTTAGGCTAGGGTTAGGTTTAGGGGTTAGGGTTAGGATTAGGGTTACTAGAGCTTAAGGGTTAGGGATAGGGTTAGGGTTAGATTTAGGGGTTGGGGTTAGGGTTAGGGTTAGGGTTTGGATTAGGGTTAGTAGAGCTTAAGGTTTAGGGTTAGGGTTAGGTTTAGGTTATTAGGTTAGGGTTAGGGTTAAGTCATAGGGGAATATTTACTCTTATGGTAAGGATTAGTAGGGTTAGTAGGGTTAGCGTTGGGGTTAGGGGTGTTAGGGTAACGGTTAGAGTTAGGGTTAGTGTTATGTGTTAGGTTTAGGGTTAGGGTTAGGGTTATGGTTAGTAAGTGTTAGGGTAAGGTTTAGGGTTAGGGTTAGGTTTATGGTTAGGTTTAGGTTTGGGATTAGGGTTAGTAATTGTTAGTTAGGTTTAGGGTTAGGGTTAGGGTTAGGGTTAGTAGGGTTAGGAGTTAGGAGGGTTAGGGTTAGGGTTAGTCGAGGTTTAGGGTTAGGGGTTAGGGTTAGCGTTCGGTTTAGGGGTTAGTGTTAGTGTTACAGTTAGGTTTAGGTTTATGGGTTATGGTTAGGGTTAGGGTTAGTTTAGATTAGGGTAAGTAGAGGGTTAGGTTTCGGGTTAGGGTTAGGGTTAGTAGAGCTTAAGTGTTAGGGTTAGGGTTAGGGTTAGGTTTAGGGGTAAGTGTTATTGTTAGGGTTAGGTTTAGGTGTAAGGTTTAGGGTTGGGGTTAGGTTAGGGTTAGGGTTAAGGGTTAGGGTTAGGGTTAGGGTTAGGGTTAGGGTTAGTAGGGTTAGTAGATTTAGTAGGGTTAGTAGGGTTAGGTTTAGGGTTAGGGGTTACGGTTAGTTTTAGGTTTAGTAGGGTTAGGGGTTAGGGTTAGGGTTTGTTTTAGGGTTAGGTTTAGGGTTAGGGTTAGGGTTAGGTTTAGGGTTAGGTTTAGGGGTTACGGTTAGGGTTAGGGTTAGTAGGGTTAGGGGTTAGGGTTAGGGTTTGGGTTAGGCCTACGGTTAGAGTTAGGGTTAGTAAGGGTTATTAGCGTGAGAGTTAGGGTTAGGGTTAGGGTTAGTAGGGTTAGGGGTTACGGTTAGGGTTAGGGTTAGGGTTAGTAGAGTGTTAGGGTTAGGGGTTAGGGTTAGGGTTAGGGTTTGGGTTACTAGGGTTAATAGGGTTAGTAGGGTTAGTAGGGTTAGGGTTAGTTTTACGGTTATGGTTAAGGTTAGGGTTAGGGTTAGTAGGGTTAGGGGTTACGGTTAGGGTTAGGGTTAGGGTTAGAGTTAGGGTTTGGGTTAGGGTTAGGTTTAGCTTTAGGGTTAGGGGTTACGGTTAGCTTTAGGGTTAGTAGGGTTAGGGGTTAGGGTTAGGGTTTGGGTTAGGGTTAGGGTTAGGGTTTGGTTTAGGGTTTGGTTTAGGTTTAGGTTTAGGGGTTACGGTTAGGGTTAGGGTTAATAGGGTTAGGTTTTAGGGTTAGGGTTTGGGTTAGGCCTAGGGTTAGGGTTAGGTGGTCTAGGGTTAGGATTATTGTTACTGTTAGAGTTAGTGTTAAGGGTTATGATTAGGGTTAGTGTTAGTGTTTATGTTTTGGGATAGGATTAGGTTTAGCGGTTAGGGTTAGTTTTGGGGTTTGAGTTAGGGAGTAGGGTCACGGTTAGTGTTAAGAGTTATGGTTGGGGTTAAGGGTTATGGTCAGGTGTTAGGATTAATGTTAGGGTTAGGGTTTGTATTGTTGGGGTAGGGGTTAGGGCTTAGGTTTAGGTTTAGTGTTATGGTTATTTTTAGTGTTAGGTTTAGCTTTAGTAGATTTTGTAGTTAGTGTTTGGGGTTAGGGGTAAGGGTTAGGATTAGAAGGGTTAGGTTTCGGGTTAGGGTTAGGGTTAGTAGGGTTACGATTATGTTTATGGTTAGGTTTAGGGTTAGGTTAGGGTTAGGTTTAGGTTTAGGTTTGGAGTTAGGGTTAGGGTTGTTTAGGGTTAGGGTTAAGGGTTAGGTTTATAGGGTTAGGGTTAGGTTTAGGGTTAGTTTTAGGGTTAGGGTTAGGGTTTATTGTTTAGGGTTAGGATTAGCGTTAGGGTTAGGGGTTAGGGTTTAGGGTTATGGTTAGGGTTACGGGTTAGGGTTAGGATTAGGTTTAGGGGTTAGGGTTAGTGTTAGGGTTAGTCGAGCTTAACGGTTAGGGTTAGGGTTAGCTTTAGCCTTAGTGTTATGTTTAGGGTTAGGGTTAGGTTTAGGTTATTAGGTTAGGGTTAGGGTTAAGTGATAGGGGAATATTTACTGTTATGGTTAGTGTTAGTAGGGTTAGTAGGGTTAGTAGATTTAGTAGGGTTAGTAGGGTTAGTGTTAGGGTTAGGGGGGTTGGGTTTAGGGTTAGAGTTAGGGGTAGTTTTATGTTTTAGGTTTATTGTTAGTGTTAGGGTTATGGTTAGTAAGTGTTAGGGTAAAGGCTAGGGTTAGGGTTAGGTTTATGGTTATATTTAGGTTTGGGATTACGGTTAGTAAGGGTTAGTTAGGGTTAGGTTTTGGGTTAGGCTTAAGGTTAGTAGGGTTAGGTGTTAGGAGGGTTAGGGTTAGGGTTAGTAAATGGTTAGGGTTAGGGGTTAGGGTTAGCGTTCGGTTTAGGGGGTTAGGGTTAGTGTTACGGCTAGGGTTAGGGTTATGGGTTATGGTTAGTTTTAGAGTTAGGTTAGATTATTGTTAGTAGAGGGTTAGGGTTAGGGTTAGGTTTAGGGTGAGTAGAGCTTAAGGGTTAGGGTTAGGGTTAGGTTTAGGGGTAAGTGTTAGTGTTAGTGTTAGGTTTAGGTGTAAGGTTTAGGGTTAGGGTTAGTATTGTTAGTAGAGTTAGTAGGGTTAGTAGGGTTAGGGGTAGGGTTAGGGTTAGGGGTTGGTTAGGTCAGGTTTAGTAGGGTTAGGGGTTAGGGTTAGGTTTTGCGTTAGGGTTAGAGTTAGGGTTCGGTTAGGTTATTTAGGGTTAGGGTTAGGGTTAGGGTTAGGGTTAGGTTTAGTAGGGTTAGGGGTTAATGTTAGGTTTTGGGTTAGGCCTAGGGTTAAGGTTATTTAGGGTTAGGTTAGGTTTAGGGTTAGGTTTAGGGTTGGGGTTAGGGTTAGGGTTAGGTTAGGGTTAGGGTTAGGGTTAGGGTTAGTAGGGTTAGGGTTAGGGTTAGTGTTAGGGTTAGTAGGGTTAGGGTTAGGGTTAGGGTTAGGGTTAGGGTTAAGGGTTAGGGGTTATTGTTAGGGTTAGGTTTAGGTTTAGGGTTAGGTGTTAGGGTTAGGGTTAGGGTTAGGCTTAGGGTTAGGGTTAGGCTTAGTTTTAGGGTTAGGGGGTTAGGGTGTTAGGGTTAGGATTACGGTTAGGGTTAGTAGGGTTAGGGTTAGGGTTAGTGTTAGGGTTACGGTTATTGTGGGTTAGGGTTAGGTTTATGGTTAGGGTTAGGGGTTAGGGTTAGGGTTAGGTTTAGGGTTAGTTTTACGGGTTAGGGTTATGGTTAGCGTTAGGGTTACTGTTAGGGTTAGGGATTAGGGTTAGGGTTAGTGTTAGGTTTAGTAGGGTTAGGGTTAGGGTTAGGGTTAGGGTTAGTGTTAGGGTTACGGTTATTGTGGGTTAGGGTTAGGTTTATGGTTAGGGTTAGGGGTTAGGGTTAGGGTTAGTGTTAGGTTTAGGGTTAGGTTTAGGTTTAGGGTTAGGGTTAGTTTTGGGGTTTGAGTTAGGGAGTAGGGTCACGGTTAGTGTTAAGAGTTATGGTTGGGGTTAAGGGTTATGGTCAGGTGTTAGGATTAATGTTAGGGTTAGGGTTTGTATTGTTGGGGTAGGGGTTAGGGCTTAGGTTTAGGTTTAGTGTTATGGTTATTTTTAGTGTTAGGTTTAGCTTTAGTAGATTTTGTAGTTAGTGTTTGGGGTTAGGGGTAAGGGTTAGGATTAGAAGGGTTAGGTTTCGGGTTAGGGTTAGGGTTAGTAGGGTTACGATTATGTTTATGGTTAGGGTTAGGGTTAGGTTAGGGTTAGGTTTAGGTTTAGGTTTGGAGTTAGGGTTAGGGTTGTTTAGGGTTAGGGTTAAGGGTTAGGTTTATAGGGTTAGGGTTAGGTTTAGGGTTAGTTTTAGGGTTAGGGTTAGGGTTTAGTGTTTAGGGTTAGGATTAGCGTTAGGGTTAGGGGTTAGGGTTTAGGGTTATGGTTAGGGTTACGGGTTAGGGTTAGGATTAGGTTTAGGGGTTAGGGTTAGTGTTAGGGTTAGTCGAGCTTAACGGTTAGGGTTAGGGTTAGCTTTAGCCTTAGTGTTATGTTTAGGGTTAGGGTTAGGTTTAGGTTATTAGGTTAGGGTTAGGGTTAAGTGATAGGGGAATGTTTACTGTTATGGTTAGTGTTAGTAGGGTTAGTAGGGTTAGTAGATTTAGTAGGGTTAGTAGGGTTAGTGTTAGGGTTAGGGGGGTTGGGTTTAGGGTTAGAGTTAGGGGTAGTTTTATGTTTTAGGTTTATTGTTAGTGTTAGGGTTATGGTTAGTAAGTGTTAGTGTAAAGGCTAAGGTTAGGGTTAGGTTTATGGTTATATTTAGGTTTGGGATTACGGTTAGTAAGGGTTAGTTAGGGTTAGGTTTTGGGTTAGGCTTAAGGTTAGTAGGGTTAGGTGTTAGGAGGGTTAGGGTTAGGGTTAGTAAATGGTTAGGGTTAGGGGTTGGGTTAGGTTCGGTTTAGGGGGTTAGGGTTAGTGTTACGGCTAGGGTTAGGGTTATGGGTTATGGTTAGTTTAGAGTTAGGTTAGATTATTGTTAGTAGAGGGTTAGGGTTAGGGTTAGTTTAGGGTTAGTAGAGCTTAAGGGTTAGGGTTAGGGTTAGGTTTAGGGGTAAGTGTTAGTGTTAGTGTTAGGTTTAGGTGTAAGGTTTAGGGTTAGGGTTAGTATTGTTAGTAGAGTTAGTAGGGTTAGTAGGGTTAGGGGTAGGGTTAGGGTTAGGGGTTACGGTTAGGGTCAGGTTTAGTAGGGTTAGGGGTTAGGGTTAGGTTTTGCGTTAGGGTTAGAGTTAGGGTTAGGGTTAGGGTTAGCTTTAGGGTTAGGGTTAGCTGTTACGGTTAGGGTTAGGTTTAGTAGGGTTAGGGGTTAGGGTTAGGTTTTGGGTTAGTATGGTTAAGGTTATTTAGAGGTTAGTTAGCGTTAGGTTTAGGGTTAGGTTTAGGGGTTGCGGTTACGGTTAGGGTTAGTAGGGTTAGGGGTTAGGGTTAGGGTTTGGGTTAGGCCTACGGTTAGAGTTAGGGTTAGTAAGGGTTAGTGTGAGAGTTAGGGTTAGGTTTAGGGTTAGTATGTTTAGGGGTTAGTGTTTGGGTTAGGGTTAGTAGAGTGTTAGGGTTAGGGGTTAGGGTTAGGGTTAGGGTTAGGGTTATTAGGGTTAATAGGTTTAATAGGGTTAGTAGGGTTAGGGTTAGGTTTAGGGTTAATGGTTACGGTTAGGGTTAGTAGGGTTAGGGGTTAGGGTTAGAGTTAGGGTTTGAGTTAGGGTTAGGTTTAGGTTTAGGGTTAGGGGTTACGGTTAGCTTTAGGGTTAGTAGGGTTAGGGGTTAGGGTTAGGGTTTGGGTTAGGGTTAGAGTTAGGGTTTTGTTTAGGGTTAGGTTTAGGTTAGGGTTAGGGGTTACGGTTAGGGTTAGGGTTAGTAGGGTTAGGTTTTAGAGTTAGGGTTTGGGTTAGGCCTAGGGTTAGGGTTAGGTGGGCTAGGGTTAGGATTATTGTTACTGTTAGAGTTAGTGTTAAGGGTTATGATTAGGGTTAGTGTTAGGGTTTATGGTTTGGGATAGGATTAGGGTTAGGGTTAGGGTTAGGTTTTGGGTTTGAGTTAGGGAGTAGGGTCACGGTTAGGGTTAAGAGTTATGGTTGGGGTTAAGGGTTATGGTCAGGTGTTAGGATTAATGTTAGGTTTAGGGTTTGTATTGTTGGGGTAGGGGTTAGGGCTTAGGTTTAGGTCTAGTGTTATGGTTATTGTTACTGTTAGGTTTAGCTTTAGTAGATATTGTAGTTAGTTTTTGGGGTTAGGGGTAAGGGTTAGGATTAGAAGGGTTAGGTTTCGGGTTAGGGTTAGGGTTAGTAGGGTTACGATTATGTTTATGGTTAGGGTTAGAGTTAGGTTAGGGTTAGGGTTAGGTTTAGAGTTAGGGTTAGGGTTGGTTAGGGTTAGGGTTAAGGGTTAGGTTTAGTAGGGTTAGGGTTTGTTTTAGGGTTAGTTTTAGGGTTAGTGTTAGGGTTTAGTGTTTAGGGGTAGGATTAGCGTTAGGGTTAGGGTTTAGGGTTATGGTTAGGGTTACGGGTTAGGGTTAGTATTAGGTTTAGGGGTTAGGGTTAGTGTTAGGGTTAGTCGAGCTTAACGGTTAGGGTTAGGGTTAGCTTTAGCCTTAGTGTTATGTTTAGGGTTAGGGTTAGGTTTAGGTTATTAGGTTAGGGTTAGGGTTAAGTGATAGGGGAATGTTTACTGTTATGGTTAGTGTTAGTAGGGTTAGTAGGGTTAGTAGATTTAGTAGGGTTAGTAGGGTTAGTGTTAGGGTTAGGGTGGTTGGGTTTAGGGTTAGAGTTAGGGGTAGTGTTATGTTTTAGGTTTATTGTTAGTGTTAGGGTTATGGTTAGTAAGTGTTAGGGTAAAGGCTAGGGTTAGGGTTAGGTTTATGGTTATATTTAGGGTTGGGATTACGGTTAGTAAGGGGTAGTTAGGTTTAGGGTTTGGGTTAGGCTTAGGGTTAGTAGGGTTAGGTGTTAGGAGGGTTAGGGTTAGGTTTAGTAAATGGTTAGGGTTAGGGGTTAGGGTTAGCGTTCGGTTTAGGGGGTTAGGGTTAGTGTTACGGCTAGGGTTAGGGTTATGGGTTATGGTTAGGGTTAGAGTTAGGTTAGATTAGGGTTAGTAGAGGGTTATGGTTAGGGTTAGGTTAAGGGTTACTAGCGCTTAAGGGTTAGGGTTAGGGTTAGGTTTAGGGGTAAGTGTTAGTGTTAGTGTTAGGTTTAGGTGTAAGGTTTAGGGTTAGGGTTAGTATTGTTAGTAGAGTTAGTAGGGTTAGTAGGGTTAGGGGTAGGGTTAGGGTTAGGGGTTACGGTTAGGGTCAGGTTTAGTAGGGTTAGGGGTTAGGGTTAGGTTTTGCGTTAGGGTTAGAGTTAGGGTTAGGGTTAGGGTTAGCTTTAGGGTTAGGGTTAGCGGTTACGGTTAGGGTTAGGTTTAGTAGGGTTAGGGGTTAATGTTAGGTTTTGGGTTAGGCCTAGGGTTAAGGTTAATTTTAGTAACGGTTAGTTAGCGTTAGGTTTAGGGTTAGGTTTAGGGGTTGCGGTTACGGTTAGGGTTAGTAGGGTTAGGGGTTAGGGTTAGGGTTTGGGTTAGGCCTACGGTTAGAGTTAGGGTTAGTAAGGGTTAGTGTGAGAGTTAGGGTTAGGTTTAGGGTTAGTATGTTTAGGGGTTAGTGTTTGGGTTAGGGTTAGTAGAGTGTTAGGGTTAGGGGTTAGGGTTAGGGTTAGGGTTAGGGTTATTAGGGTTAATAGGTTTAATAGGGTTAGTAGGGTTAGGGTTAGGTTTAGGGTTAATGGTTACGGTTAGGGTTAGTAGGGTTAGGGGTTAGGGTTAGAGTTAGGGTTTGAGTTAGGGTTAGGTTTAGCTTAGGGTTAGGGGTTACGGTTAGCTTTAGGGTTAGTAGGGTTAGGGGTTAGGGTTAGGGTTTGGGTTAGGGTTAGAGTTAGGGTTTTGTTTAGGGTTAGGTTTAGGTTAGGGTTAGGGGTTACGGTTAGGGTTAGGGTTAGTAGGGTTAGGTTTTAGAGTTAGGGTTTGGGTTAGGCCTAGGGTTAGGGTTAGGTGGGCTAGGGTTAGGATTATTGTTACTGTTAGAGTTAGTGTTAAGGGTTATGATTAGGGTTAGTGTTAGTGTTTATGTTTTGGGATAGGATTAGGTTTAGCGGTTAGGGTTAGTTTTGGGGTTTGAGTTAGGGAGTAGGGTCACGGTTAGTGTTAAGAGTTATGGTTGGGGTTAAGGGTTATGGTCAGGTGTTAGGATTAATGTTAGGGTTAGGGTTTGTATTGTTGGGGTAGGGGTTAGGGCTTAGGTTTAGGTTTAGTGTTATGGTTATTTTTAGTGTTAGGTTTAGCTTTAGTAGATTTTGTAGTTAGTGTTTGGGGTTAGGGGTAAGGGTTAGGATTAGAAGGGTTAGGTTTCGGGTTAGGGTTAGGGTTAGTAGGGTTACGATTATGTTTATGGTTAGGTTTAGGGTTAGGTTAGGGTTAGGTTTAGGTTTAGGTTTGGAGTTAGGGTTAGGGTTGTTTAGGGTTAGGGTTAAGGTTTAGGTTTATAGGGTTAGGTTTAGGTTTAGTGTTAGTTTTAGGGTTAGGGTTAGGGTTTATTGTTTAGGGTTAGGATTAGCGTTAGGGTTAGGGGTTAGGGTTTAGGGTTATGGTTAGGGTTACGGGTTAGGGTTAGGATTAGGTTTAGGGGTTAGGGTTAGTGTTAGGGTTAGTCGAGCTTAACGGTTAGGGTTAGGGTTAGCTTTAGCCTTAGTGTTATGTTTAGGGTTAGGGTTAGGTTTAGGTTATTAGGTTAGGGTTAGGGTTAAGTGATAGGGGAATGTTTACTGTTATGGTTAGTGTTAGTAGGGTTAGTAGGGTTAGTAGATTTAGTAGGGTTAGTAGGGTTAGTGTTAGGGTTAGGGGGGTTGGGTTTAGGGTTAGAGTTAGGGGTAGTTTTATGTTTTAGGTTTATTGTTAGTGTTAGGGTTATGGTTAGTAAGTGTTAGGGTAAAGGCTAGGGTTAGGGTTAGGTTTATGGTTATATTTAGGTTTGGGATTACGGTTAGTAAGGGTTAGTTAGGGTTAGGTTTTGGGTTAGGCTTAAGGTTAGTAGGGTTAGGTGTTAGGAGGGTTAGGGTTAGGGTTAGGGTTAGGGTTAGGGGTTAGGGTTAGGGTTCGGTTTAGGGTTAGGGTTAGGGTTAGGGCTAGGGTTAGGGTTATGGGTTATGGTTAGGGTTAGAGTTAGGTTAGATTAGGGTTAGTATAGGGTTAGGGTTAGGGTTAGGGTTAGGGTTAGGGTGAGGCTTTGATATCGGGCTTAAATGT
>NW_026901470.1:0-11514 GCF_033783945.1 Neopsephotus bourkii
GTAATTGTTAAAAAGAAAACTAATTTTAAAAACAATACATGTTTGAAATATATTCAGGAATCTCATTATAGAATGCAAGCCACATTTTTTTAAAAGATACTAACAAGATTTTTTACTGTATGTAATGCATAGGTGATTGCTGATAAACTTGAGTTTACAAATTCTGAAGCCAAGTGGAAATTTATTTATTTTCCCTGTGGATCGCTGTGTTCAGTTAATATAAACTACTTGTAAACAATTACTGCGTTTTTTTTACCCTTTACCAATTTTTTGCTTGCAAGTGTATATTCTTTTTTGTATATTTGCTTAATCAGTAATATCTTATATTTAGATAGTCAATTATATAAAGTGTGAGGGGAAAAAAAGGCAATGACAAAGAATCATGAAACAGAAATAAGAATATTTTTTGAAAAGAAAATAAAGCTTGCTTGAATTACTGTTATTTTTTCCAAACCAGCTTCTTACTTCTGTTTTTCTCATAAATACTCAGGGGCCTAATCCTGAAGTTTCTAAACTCTTCAGGTGAAAATTCTGAGTTAAAGGTAACTGATACTGGGGACAGTTAGCAACTGGGTCTTGGAGATTAGTAGCAACATATCTTTGATTATTAAAACAGTGCATATCCCCCACCATCCACAAGTGCTGACAAAATATGGCATAACAGTTTGCGTTACATTTTTATGAGAAAAATAAGCTAATGTAGAAAAACAATAGCTCACTATATTACAAGAAGTGTAGTAAAAGTGACCATTAATTTTTTAGAGAAATAGACCCATCTTGTTGGAATAGACATGTTTTAGCAATTTTTTTTCAATGTTTTTTTTTCACCTATATTAGCATAGATAAGTTTGCAGCAAGCTGTGGACTTTCAGTGCTATTCTTAACTAAATTGTAAGTGTATCAACCAAATTTTTAATTAAATTTTTACAGAATAACATCAGATTTGAATTTTTCTGGAAGGCAAAGGAGCCTTCAACAACTAGGCTAGTTTAAGTGTGATTAGTTTATTTTTTAAAGAGACAAAAGGTGGTGTTTTTTAACTTTTTAAATTTTATTATGTACAGAACCCATATTTATACTATTGAAAAGGAGGAAAATCATAAATTCCCTAGGATAGGTTGACATAGGTTAGATAAGTAGTGAAAAGATGCAAAGGAATGTTTCTTTTACATCTTTGTAAAGATTTGTTTTTCTTTTGCAGTGCAAAAAAAAAATAATAAAAAATTCCCAAAGGAAGCCAACTGAACAGTTTCCAAAAGCTATTTTTATTAGCAATATTTATCAGTTTTGTGGCCAAGATAGATTAGTTTCTCAAATACAAAGTTTGACAGTGCAGCCAAATATTCAGCTGGGGTTTCATTTTCAAACGATTAGGCAGATACTTAGCAATGCTGTTAAGAAGCCATTTTTCTAAAATGGTTTTCTAAAATCTTTCTTGATTAATTAATTTACACAAGAAGAAATTGTTTCTGCGGTTAGCAGTATTCTTGGAAATTGCATGCTCTAAGTGGAGAAGGAAGCATGGGTAGATAGGAAAGAATTTCTCATCACTCTGCAGTGGTTCATAGATATCTCTGGGGCAAGCCAGGCTGCTTGCCTCCTTGTTTAGTCTAAACCAACATCTAGTCAAATATGTTGGATGCCTTGCCTCATTTCCTTGTGTCTAAATGTTAGAATTTTTTTCAGTAGAAATCAACTTTATCAGTGGCAATTAACAAAATGCTAGATAGCATTAACAAAATGCTAAATAGCTGCTCAAAAAAAGCTGCAGAATATATTAAAAATATAAAAAAAAAAGGCAGAAAAGCCCAGTCTCTTGTCTATTCAGTAGTGGCAAATAAGAAGAAAAACATCTGTATGAAATTACGCAGAAGTTATTGGAGTGCTGAATGACTGTTCAGTGCAAGAGAAGAAATCCCAAAAACTTTCGTCCCCTAGAATATTCATCTCTCACCCAGTAAAAGAACTAAGTTGCAACGGGTGAGAATATAAGGGGCACACAGGGCAATAAATGCAATTGCCAGTCAGATGTCTTGATTATGGTAGATAAAGTTAGGTTACTGTATTCATAATTGGCTAATTAGGATTGAGAAGAGTCTTTTAGGCCTGCTAATGATACATGTCACTTGAGTTAGAAAGGTAGGGAAAAGAGCAAATCATGGTGTAATCATGTAAACATTAGAACCTCAGATTTCACAAGTTAATCTTGTTTTGCTTTAGTGTGGTCATCTCTGAAACAGCATCCATTTCTACGCTACGGAAAGTGGTATTGAAGAGCTGTCACGTAAGTTGAAAGCCCAGGGATCATGTTTGCAGAGCTTTAGGGAAAGCATCTGATAATAGCCTGCAATTGCATACTCAGGTTAAAAAAATGAGAAAATCCTGAAGAATTCATTTGGCACATGTAGACCTGATAATTTGTAAGTGATCTATTAACCCCCAAAATTACAGTTACATTTCTTTTCTGGATTGTTATTGAGTGCGAAACAAATATGCTTCCTTCAGTAGAGATGACCAAAGGGAGGATGCAGAAAGAGCAATTTGGAGCATGTAACTAGTGCCCTGGGAACCTGTCTGTCTTGTCAGCTGTGATCACAGCTCTGAGATAGTTGGCTGTTTCTTCTCATGGGATCACTTTCAACAAAGACCCAGACAGCTTTGCTCTGTTGTGACTAAAAGAAGGCTTCTGGTTTGTCTTTTCTTCTTGCAGCTTTACTAGCTCATATCTTTGTCACCTTGAGACTGGTCTATGGTAATGTGTTAACTTGAAAGGCAGTGTTTACTAAAAATTATCAGTTTTGCAGTGAAATATTGTCAGTGTCAGCTAACTTATTGTACTGAAAGTATCTTAGTCGGGTGAAATCATCCGTTTCAATCTCCAACAGACAAACTGGCTTAGGACTTGCCTGTCTGGCATCTCTGCCCAGCTAATCCCACCCTTTTGCCTCATATTTGAAATGAGCATAAATCCCTATTTCCAGCTCTCTCAGGGAGCACTGAAAACATTCCTTGATGTGAAAGAGGGGAACAGCTGGTAAGCGAGTATGGGAAGCATCTCTAAGGAGGAGCGCATTGTAGATCGCACTTTATTAGTGGTGCAGTCAGTATTGGGTAGAGTTCCTTTTTCTGTACACATGATTATGGCTGCATGGTTGATTGTGTTCACACTAATAAGTAAAATCTTGTTACATGTCTGTAATACAGGGAAAGATTGATACAGCAATCACTGTAGATCTCATTTTCTCCAAGGTCTTCCTTAATTTACTGAGTCTGCTTTTAAAAAGGTGTTGAAGATGTCAGGAACAAGAAGAAAAAAAAATGTTTTGGCTGGGACATTCCTTGTTGCATTAGAAGGGAAAACGTTGGGGAAGTGTCATCCTACTTTGAAATATTGCATCTTAGAAGCTGTGGGAAGTTCAAAAATTTCCTTAGTTAAGTGTATTGATTTTCTCATAGATGAGGTTCGCATATCTGAGGTGAACAAACTGATGAGTTCCGTCTTCTGCTCTTTCTATAGTATGTTTTGTTTAGGATTCTGGAGAAGGAATACAGTTGTGTGGTGCAGAATTCTAACCACGTATCCATGTTGCATGTCATTCATCTGTGATAAACATTTCATCTGACCGCTGTCATATTCACTTACCATATTGGTCCTCTTCAGTACACACAGAATTTTGTGCAGATATGCATTACTGACATTCCACTCATGTATCTCCCCTTCTTCTCCTTCCCAGTTCTTTCTCTGGTTTCCTTTTATCTTCCAGTCTCATCCTTTCTGTGAGGACTGGTGACATTGCAAACCCTGACATTTATCTGTTATCCTATTTTTTTTTTCAATACATACAGCTACATCCGTTCGCACATGTGTGTCATGTTTTCTACCTGTCAACTGATGTTGCACACAAGTCCCGTCAGCTGTAACTGCTTAACAAAAGTACATGTGCTAATACAAAGTTAGAAAGGAATTGCTTACATTGCTAGAGTTGTTTGCTAGAAAGCCTTCAAACAAGTCGCAGAAGATAGTGTGTTACCACAGAATTTGCTGAAATAATAACCTTTATAAAAATTTTAAGGACTGGTGAACTTGTTAAATTTTCTATAGCACATTACTAGTACTAGGTAATAGCAGGCACCTCTGCAACGAAAGTAGAGGAGTAATCAAGGAGAAATGTAGGTACACTTTGCGCTACTTACCTTTACATCTTTATCTAGTGTTTCAGTGCTCTCTCCGTCCATTCCTGAATGAAACTTTTGAATTGTGTACATTAGTTCTGTTGTTTCATGTCTTTCCAGCAAGAAATATTCTGATAAGGATTTTTTTCTGCTGATTTGTCAGCAAGATTAGACATCTGTTAAAAATGTTAAGAGGCCAGGGGCCAAACGCATTATTTTCTTCGAAAACTGCAACATACATTTACCAGTCTATGCAAAACCTTCCTGTTCAACCTTCTGTAATTTTTAGAGCAACCTTCAATCATTGTCGAATATTTGATTTAGAATTACAATTCAAGGTTATATTCCTTTGGAGAATAATATATGGAGGGCAAGCTTGCAGAGCTCAAAGTTAGGAAAACAATCTTTTTACTGGCAAACTGAGCAAACTTATTTTTAAAGACAGACAGCTGAAAAAGGATAAGAACTTGTCAAAGTATGAGTACTTCATTGAGAAGGCTCCATAGTGGGTAGCATATTTAAAATGAGCTGTTTAACTCCTGAGAGATACAGTTTAGGTTTGATTAATAGATTCATGAATTCATGATAAATAAAATCAGTATCTTAGACTGTATGAAACATTTGAGTTTGTTTTTCATTTTTATATCTATTTATGTATGTTTGGGTTTTCTGTTGGTAAAACATAAGAGACATTGGTTGGACCCCAAATCTTTAATTTATATCCAAAACAAAAGGCATTTCAGAATGATTCAGAATGAAAGGAAAAAAAAAAATGAAACACCCTTGCATCAAGTTGTGCAACAGGATGAAAAGTTCTTAATCTTATGTAAGTGTAACACTGCCAGAGAGGGATATGAGTGTTGAGTAGACAAGTGTTGCAGAGTAGAAAGTAAGCTTTTCAGTTTATCTGAAATAAATATTGCATCGTAATCTTTCTGTTATTTTTTCAGGTGTTATTATTAACGACTTACGATGCATCGTGTCCATGGTGTTCCTTACATAGAAGATTACTTGTTAGCATTTAAAGAATATTTATAAAGAAAACTTACTTTCTGATAGCCAATTCACAGTTACCCTTTCAATGTTAGAACATGCTTGGAAAATTTTATGTCGTTGGATGCATAAAATATGTTTCTTAGTATTTATAAACACTTCATGAAGACACACAGGTGTAAACTGAAATCTGGTAATACAGTTTCTGCAGGATGTGAACAACTGCCTAGAAGTGACCGTAATCTCAAAACAAGTATTATGGCTAAATGAGGGTTATTACATTCTATCTCCAAATACCATAAGAACCATTTTCTTGGTGTTGGAAATCCCACTTTGCTCATTGAAGAGTTAGTTATTTATGGAGGGAAAGTATTACGTGACTCATCTCAAAACTTGACTAAATGTGCTCATCAAAGCGTGCAGTCATTAATGTAATCACACAAAGGTTGTCTAGCTTTTGGATCAAATTTAGAACAATTGAGAGGGTAAACAACATTAATTACTAACTTCTGCATACAAAATAGCCCATAAAAAGCTCTGTAAGATGCATAGCCAAAATTAGGGGATATGTGACTGAGGATTCCTGTGCAAGCTTAATTCAGTTTGTGTTTTGATATTGTGATCACATCCTCCTTTTTTATTCTGTAGAACTGTGTCTGATTTTATGTGTAGATTGGAGTGTAATCGCTGAGCAGCTGCTCAGTACTTCATCCTCTTACTGTTCAGGGCGCTGCTGTAGATCTGACTTACTGCATGCTCTTTAAACCCTCCACTGAAAATGTATGCTTGTATGCATATTTTTGTTTTTCTCATCATGATAGTAGGTCATGGACTTCAAGGTTATTCATTTATTGTCTTGTCCTCTGTATGAGGAAGCCCATGTTTTAATCCTCATCTTACAGTTGGGAAGCTCAGTTACATTTGCAGAGGCAATTTTTAAATGCATCATTTTGCAACTGTATGAACTAGTGTTGTTAGAAAAAAGAGGGAAAATGAGAAGCATAATTTCCTAGGTGTTAAAAAAGGAGCCATCCTGTCTCAAACTCCTTCATCTCTGTTTGTGTCTTTTTTCTTTCCAATCCTGTGTATGGATAGCATCTTGGCACCTCAGATGTGACTTCTGGTTTTGGTTGGGAAGCAGGAAAGCTGGATTTTACCCAATCTAAAATGTAAATCTACCAGTGCTAAAATGTAATTGAGGTCTTCCCTTTCTAATAGAATTTTGATGGATTTTACTAAATAGTGACTTAATAAACAAAGTCAGTTTGTGGAAGCAATTTCTACCTTTCTCTAGTATTATTGGCAAAATAGAGATAATTGAAAATAATTATACATTATTCCCACATGTAATTTTGTTGCAGCTAAATTGTAACACAAACCTCAAGATATCTGAGCTTTGTTCTCCTATATAGGCCATGATTTTTGGCAAGGATTAAATTTGGCAAGGATTAAATTTGGCAAAACTAAATTATTCCAATCCTTCTTTTACGTCCTTTCCAACCTGTATATTGTATTTTGGTATTTGTAACTGTCAGCCTGCTTTAGGGGGGCGTTGAGAACTGTCTTAAAGTGTATTTTTATCTTAACCGGGCATAACTGCCTTTACTAGGTGCTAGTGGGAGTTTTTCAAGAGCCCTGGTGTTATGGAAATGTAGACTGTATAATTAAACCTATGAAAAATCAATTTTTTGCCGTAAAATTCTTATTATGAAAGCCTGTTCTGAAACATACATGACTTTTTAAAAGACTGGTAATACGTAGCTTCTGTACCTCGTAAAAATGCAGGGTTTTGTGTTTACATTTAGGAATAGTATCGTAGTATACAAACTGCTAAAAAAAAATGTTTGGCCCATTTTGAAATAAGCAAATGTTTTATTTGTTTGACAAACAGGTACACACAAAGTTCCACTGCAGGCAAGCTCATGCTCCAGGCACTGACACTTCATGCTTGACATTTTCCTATGATGGTATTGTCCTTGCCAGCCGGGGAGGTAAGTGATTGATAGAAACCTTTGATGTTTGAATGTAGGATGATTACTAAGTGAAGTGGTTCAGTGAGCAAAACATTTAAACTGTATCTTTGTTAAATTTAACTGGTTTTGATGGAGATAAGATAGTGAAGTCAGGAACTAGTGATTTAAACCTGAAGTGTTTCACAATTTACGTGTTCCATTTTGATACACCATGCAATACTGTTCCTGAAATCACATTTTACAGCAGTTAAGGAATATTTTAAGAGAAATTTACTGTTTATGTTACATGGATCCTGATCTTCCATGCCAAAAGGAAATTATTAGCTTAATTAAAAATAAAATGAGACCAGTTTTGTTACTTAGTTCTTTCCAGGAAAATTACTGCCTCTCAACACCGGTATTTCTGTCCTGGATTTACGAATTCCTCAAGCAGCTTTCTTATGTAATGTCCTTTTCTGTTCTAATTGGAATTTCTGTCTAATTTATATCACAAACATCAAGAGGTGATGACTGGAAGTGAGAGACCACGGTGTAGTTTAATGGAAAAAAAAAAAACTTGATAGGTCTACAAGGCATGAAAAAAACTCGTTTTTTAAACCTCAGATAAAACTTCTGTAACCAAGTCTCACATAACAGAACAAGTTTTGAGAAGCCACAGATATGTTTGAAAGTTCATTCCCTCCAGTATTAGATGTATTGGATCAGTTGGTGTCTGCCTAAGACAGCTTTTCATACAGAGATTTGTCTATGCACTATTTTGCAGGCAGGTGCAAACATACAGTCCTAGCTGTCTGGATGGAAACCAGTTGTAACCAGAATCTGTGTGCATGCATTAGCATGGCCCCAAGGCTAAATAAACAGATCTAGGAGAGGCAGTGTATGTTAATGTCAGCTAGCATTGTGCCTAATATATGTACAGGACATCTGGTCAGTTTGGTACTTAGACACAATGAGATTACATACACAGAATACCAAGATAAAGGTATTCATAGACACGAAAAGCTCCAAAGTAGGAGATGTGCTTCTAAGCCAATGGCCATAGCTTGCAATTACTTTGTGTCCTTCTGCTCCTGCTGTCCTTGGTAAAGTACAGTGGCATTAGTGACTTCTGCAGTGATAAGAAGCTGCTGTTGGATGCTACTTCTCTGACTTCTTTGCCCATCTTGCCATTTTTCTAGTATTCCAAATGTTATATTCCCCAGATTAGATTTTTTCAGAGTAAGATTATGGTAGTCTTGTCCTTGACAGCCCTAAACCTATTAGGGCATGCTAATGGTAATTGGATGTTTAATTGCCAGTCAGGCTCTTGTATCCAGAGTTCTCTGGCCACTGTACTCATAAGCAATGAGTCTTAAGTCACTGAGATAAAAACTCCCAACCTTGCTGGTCATTACTATATGCTTACTATGTGAGAATATTTTCCTTCTTGGAAAATGGAAGAACCATACGTCTTTCTGTTCTGGGCCAAGTGAAATGCTTCATATATCTGACAGTAGTGTTGCCCCTGAAAAATTCACACAGACATACTTGATAAAACTTAAGGAGAAACTCTAGTAGGCTTTTAAATATTAATATAAAACAAAGTTAGTACTTACATGAGGAATATTCGCTAGTGCTGTCTTGAAACCTCCATTTATGTAAATTCCCTTACTTTTCACGTTTATGAATGGAGATCACAAGGGTGGCCTTTGCTTATTCTTATTGCATGTGGCACTTTTGGTTGCCTGCACTTCCTCATATGTCTCCAGATTCTGTGTTGTGTTAGACAGACTTTCCCTTACTTATGTTTTATCTAGCGTGTTCTGTTCTATGCTATATAAAATATGGACTGCTTGTTTGCAAAATGTAAAACTGTACGGAAATTCGGCCTCTCAGTGTGGATAAAAGTGCTACCTTTGTCTAGCCTATTAAAAAAAAAGAAAGCCCTATGTATACTATGCTAGAGAATAAGGAGGATTCATACCTTATTTTGACTTGTTTGGTTAGTGCTTTGATACGAGTATTGCTTTGGATCTGTACCAACAAAAGCAGATGTGGATTCAGTATTCGTAGATTAACGCACTTGCCAAGTGCTGAGGATCAGAGAGAGGCTAGTTCTTTGGGGCATGGGGACTTTCATTGAAAGCTTAATGGACTCTTCTACATCTGATGTAGATTCTGTGTTGTATATGAGAGAAATGAGGCAGGGCTCAGCTGCAAGCACAAGGGAAATTGAAAAACTAAAGAGCTGCTTATGGGAGTTCTGAGTCTCATTCTTGTTGAGTATTAGGTAGTAACTTGACAGAAACTTAAGAAAGTGGTATTTTTGCACACTTCTAACCATGAAAGTAATTTTTTATAAATACAATGAAGATAGTGTCTGGAGAACGTTTGCTTTGCTTAGCAGCAAAGAGGTAAGCATTAGGACTGGACTTGGGATCCTGTTATAAAAATACAAAAAAATTTTGACTCCTTGTATGTTCAGAATTTATGTACTTCGTTTTGTTATAATATGGAGCAATGACTTTATTAGTTCCATGAATCTGATGATAGCTATTAGTTTTCTGTGTTATGAACAGTGTGCAGACTTAGTGCCACCTTAATCGGTAAACTTACATAGCAAATAAGTAAAACTTATAAAGCAAGTAAAACTTGCTTGTAAAATCCAAGAACAGTTCACATCTAGGCCTATCAGATAGCTTATGCATATACATGCGCTTTTTTTTTTTTTTGAGCTCAATTTTCTTGTTTGTTTATTTTGTTTTCCTCTGGATGGTTTAGGATTGATTTTGGGGTCAGTGATGTTTGCGTTTGGTTTTAGGTTTTTGGGTAACAAAAAAAAAACAAATTAGTTTATCCACCCCCTCCACCCTGAGGAAGATCTTAGTAGTATCAGTGCACTGGCCTTATTTTGACTAAAAGCTGTTTGCAAATTGCCTCACCAAAGACTGGCTTTTTTAGGACCTAATTGTAACATGTCAAATCCAATCCTTAATACCTTTGGCATAACGGTGTCTGACCTGATCATATCAGACTGGAGCCTTTTATTATTATCCTGCTTATTAAAATGGCAAAGAGTAGAGTTTGAAATGCTACTAAAAATGCTATAAAAGCTTTAAATAATCCTGACAGGCTTTGGAGTAGTCTGCCATCAAGAAAAATACTGAATGATCTGAGTGGACTGTTTCTAATGCTTCAGACTGAATTGCACAACTTCTGTTTATATGTTTTTGTTTAAGGATAACTATTTTTGTCCTTATATGAAGTAACTAAAAATAGATCTGTACTGCTGCAGCTCCTGTAAAGAATCCTCTTATGCTACTGGAAAAAATCATTTGTGTTGTGGAAAATATATCTGTTTTCTTTGTGACAGCGATTTCAACTTCAAAAGCAGATTAGATTTAAGAACCTGTATTATATTTGCCACACAGATAATTTTAATTAGACAAAAACAAATTTGGGCAAATTCTTAATGGTAGTTTCACAGTGTTGGGCAAGTCATTCTACTAGCACTTCTCCCTTTCCAGTCCTTAATCACCTATTTCTGCACATTGTAAAACAGTGTTGATTTAAAATCAAGTACAACTTTTTGAGTCCTTCTAGAATATTCTGATATTTTAAACCAGCGGATTACATCTTCTTGTTAGGAGATGAGCTATAGCTAAATGACTGACTGCAGCGCTCCTGATAAAGCCTGGCAGGACTGCAGCTTGAAGATCATGTCAAGGCTCATTCTACTAGGAACAGAACAGCCTTGGCTGCTAGCCTCAGATCTGTCCCTAACCAGGAGATTTGCAGAGGGACCAAATGGTATCCTTTGCATACATTTGTAAAGTGCTGGTGCTTCAGATACAACATCTCACTGATAAGTGTTTTTTTTTTTTGTTGGGAGTGGAAGGGAAGAGAGGGTTCATATTACACAGGACCAAATGCTTTGAAGTGCTTGGGATTGGAGTCTATTGGGAAATAAGAAAACAGACATTCCCAAAATAAGGACTCAACAAAAAATAAGGACTCTGCTCTAGACATCATTTGTTTAAGTTGTCCACTGCTTAAAAATATTTTGTAGTAAGGAGTTATCCTGGCCTTAAAGATAAATATCCATGATGTACAAGGACACACATTGCTGCTTTCCCTGCAAAGGGTACTGCTGGCATTGATTCCTTTTGTTGCAGCATGTTACTTTATTTTGTTTTTATTTATTTTTATTTAACATTTTGCTTCCAAGGCTCTTGTTTGTGCTTTGAAAAGAAGTAGGTCTGTGGTTTACCTATCACTTGCCTTCCTTTCCTCCTAGTTCAGAAAGATTTTGTAACTTTTTGTCTAAAGTTAATCTCTGGCTGTTCTTAAAGAGGATTGTTGTTTGAAGGTCCTTCTTTTCACCCTCTACATGCTC